>NC_048577.1:62692668-62822668 GCF_013265735.2 Oncorhynchus mykiss
AGGCAGGCAAAGCAGGTGGTTGTCATGGATACTTTGAGCATTTTGGAGGCATCTGTGCGGCCGGTTTCCGGCGTTACCGTTGAAAGGTGGACGAGGCTGAGGAAGAACCCTGGGTCATGTTCATTAGACACCAAACCCAATAGAAACTAACTGAAACAGGGAGGAACTACCTGGATTTGTCCAATCAGAAACCCTTGTCATTCTTTACGACCCCTGTAGTCTATTATCCCTGTTTAAAATGACCAGACATTCTAGTTTGGGATTCAAAGTGTTCTTCTCATCAAGCTATTGGGTTTGACAGTTACTTTCAATATTTAAATGATACATTTTAATTTTGCCCTCTAATTTCTGTGTTTGTTTTCAGGTGACATTTCAGATAAATTCAGCATTTTTCAGATCACATCTATTTAACTTTTACATGAGTATTTTCTCAGCCTTGAGTGAAGCCCCTGTGGTAGGTGTCATGAATTATGAGGGGGGGGGGCACGTTTGGTGTGGACATTTGTGCATGCACGCGCATACGTGTGTGTGTGTGTGTGTGTGTGTGTGTGTGTGTGTGTGTGTGTGTGTGTGTGTGTTGTGTCTCAAAAATACATAACTTGTTCTTTCTGGCTGAGCTCTTTCCCCATAGATCCTTGTGTTGGATCTGTATCCATAAATACACACTGGTCTCCATCCCTCCCCGTTCCTGGGCTTGTTAGTCTTCTAGTGAGCCCCACCGGGGTCAACCACAGCCCATGATCTTTGACCTATGAACCTCCAGCTTATGATCTCCTGGGTGTTGAGGGAGGAGAGGGGTCACCAGCAGGTTCACACCCCCATAGAGAGGCCGTGGGTACAGGAACCACCTTTCTTATCGCCTGTGTTTTAACAGGAAGTTGATCCATTGGGTTTGAGAGACTCAGACATGGGTCGTTGATTTTTGAGGAAAGTGTCTTGTTGTCTAAACATGTATGAAATGATTTGTTGTGTTGTGAATGGTGTCACCTTTGGTTAGTGCTGTATAGGAATGGCTCTCTCCTTTACTTTCAATGGCCCTGACACACACACACACACACACACACACACACACACACACACACACACACACAGAGCACCCCAATCATTCAGGACAGCTTGCTCCTCCCTCAGTCCTTGGCCCGGGGGAAGCTAAAAATGACTGTACAGGCAGTGACACTGCTGTCCTGCTACTGCTGTCCTGGTACTGCTGTCCTGGTACTGCTGTCCTGACACTGCTGTCCTGACACTGCTGTCCTGCTACTGCTGTCCTGGTACTGCTGTCCTGGTACTGCTGTCCTGGTACTGCTGTCCTGCTACTGCTGTCCTGGTACTGCTGTCCTGGTACTGCTGTCCTGGTACTGCTGTCCTGACACTGCTGTCCTGCTACTGCTGTCCTGGTACTGCTGTCCTGGTACTGCTGTCCTGGTACTGCTGTCCTGCTACTGCTGTCCTGGTACTGCTGTCCTGGTACTGCTGTCCTGGTACTGCTGTCCTGACACTGCTGTCCTGACACTGCTGTCCTGACACTGCTGTCCTGGTACTGCTGTCCTGGTACTGCTGTCCTGGTACTGCTGTCCTGACACTGCTGTCCTGACACTGCTGTCCTGGCACTGCTGTCCTGGCACTGCTGTCCTGGTACTGCTGTCCTGGTACTGCTGTCCTGGTACTGCTGTCCTGGTACTGCTGTCCTGACACTGCTGTCCTGACACTGCTGTCCTGGTACTGCTGTCCTGGTACTGCTGTCCTGGTACTGCTGTCCTGCTACTGCTGTCCAGCTACTGCTGTCCTGGTACTGCTGTCCTGGTACTGCTGTCCTGGTACTGCTGTCCTGGTACTGCTGTCCTGACACTGCTGTCCTGGTACTGCTGTCCTGGTACTGCTGTCCTGGTACTGCTGTCCTGCTACTGCTGTCCTGGTACTGCTGTCCTGGTACTGCTGTCCTGACACTGCTGTCCTGACACTGCTGTCCTGACACTGCTGTCCTGACACTGCTGTCCTGGTACTGCTGTCCTGGTACTGCTGTCCTGACACTGCTGTCCTGGTACTGCTGTCCTGGTACTGCTGTCCTGCTACTGCTGTCCTGGTACTGCTGTCCTGGTACTGCTGTCCTGGTACTGCTGTCCTGGCACTGCTGTCCTGACACTGCTGTCCTGGCACTGCTGTCCTGGTACTGCTGTCCTGGTACTGCTGTCCTGGCACTGCTGTCCTGACACTGCTGTCCTGGCACTGCTGTCCTGGTACTGCTGTCCTGGCACTGCTGTCCTGGTACTGCTGTCCTGGTACTGCTGTCCTGGTACTGCTGTCCTGACACTGCTGTCCTGGTACTGCTGTCCTGGTACTGCTGTCCTGGTACTGCTGTCCTGCTACTGCTGTCCTGGTACTGCTGTCCTGGTACTGCTGTCCTGGTACTGCTGTCCTGACACTGCTGTCCTGGTACTGCTGTCCTGGTACTGCTGTCCTGGTACTGCTGTCCTGGTACTGCTGTCCTGACACTGCTGTCCTGGCACTGCTGTCCTGACACTGCTGTCCTGGTACTGCTGTCCTGGTACTGCTGTCCTGGTACTGCTGTCCTGGTACTGCTGTCCTGGCACTGCTGTCCTGGTACTGCTGTCCTGACACTGCTGTCCTGCTACTGCTGTCCTGGTACTGCTGTCCTGACACTGCTGTCCTGCTACTGCTGTCCTGGTACTGCTGTCCTGCTACTGCTGTCCTGGTACTGCTGTCCTGGTACTGCTGTCCTGGTACTGCTGTCCTGACACTGCTGTCCTGGTACTGCTGTCCTGACACTGCTGTCCTGACACTGCTGTCCTGCTACTGCTGTCCTGGTACTGCTGTCCTGGTACTGCTGTCCTGGTACTGCTGTCCTGGTACTGCTGTCCTGCTACTGCTGTCCTGGTACTGCTGTCCTGCTACTGCTGTCCTGGTACTGCTGTCCTGGTACTGCTGTCCTGGTACTGCTGTCCTGACACTGCTGTCCTGGTACTGCTGTCCTGGTACTGCTGTCCTGCTACTGCTGTCCTGGTACTGCTGTCCTGCTACTGCTGTCCTGGTACTGCTGTCCTGGTACTGCTGTCCTGACACTGCTGTCCTGACACTGCTGTCCTGACACTGCTGTCCTGACACTGCTGTCCTGGTACTGCTGTCCTGGTACTGCTGTCCTGACACTGCTGTCCTGGTACTGCTGTCCTGGTACTGCTGTCCTGGTACTGCTGTCCTGGTACTGCTGTCCTGGTACTGCTGTCCTGCTACTGCTGTCCTGGCACTGCTGTCCTGACACTGCTGTCCTGGCACTGCTGTCCTGGTACTGCTGTCCTGGTACTGCTGTCCTGGCACTGCTGTCCTGACACTGCTGTCCTGGCACTGCTGTCCTGGTACTGCTGTCCTGGCACTGCTGTCCTGGCACTGCTGTCCTGGTACTGCTGTCCTGGTACTGCTGTCCTGGTACTGCTGTCCTGGTACTGCTGTCCTGACACTGCTGTCCTGGTACTGCTGTCCTGGTACTGCTGTCCTGGTACTGCTGTCCTGGTTCTGCTGTCCTGACACTGCTGTCCTGACACTGCTGTCCTGGTACTGCTGTCCTGGTACTGCTGTCCTGGTACTGCTGTCCTGGTACTGCTGTCCTGACACTGCTGTCCTGGCACTGCTGTCCTGGTACTGCTGTCCTGGTACTGCTGTCCTGGTACTGCTGTCCTGGCACTGCTGTCCTGGTACTGCTGTCCTGGCACTGCTGTCCTGGTACTGCTGTCCTGACACTGCTGTCCTGCTACTGCTGTCCTGGTACTGCTGTCCTGACACTGCTGTCCTGCTACTGCTGTCCTGGTACTGCTGTCCTGCTACTGCTGTCCTGGTACTGCTGTCCTGGTACTGCTGTCCTGGTACTGCTGTCCTGGTACTGCTGTCCTGGTACTGCTGTCCTGACACTGCTGTCCTGGCACTGCTGTCCTGACACTGCTGTCCTGGTACTGCTGTCCTGGTCCTGCTGTCCTGGTACTGCTGTCCTGGTACTGCTGTCCTGGCACTGCTGTCCTGGTACTGCTGTCCTGACACTGCTGTCCTGCTACTGCTGTCCTGGTACTGCTGTCCTGACACTGCTGTCCTGCTACTGCTGTCCTGCTACTGCTGTCCTGGTACTGCTGTCCTGGCACTGCTGTCCTGGCACTGCTGTCCTGGTACTGCTGTCCTGGTACTGCTGTCCTGGTACTGCTGTCCTGGTACTGCTGTCCTGACACTGCTGTCCTGGTACTGCTGTCCTGGTACTGCTGTCCTGACACTGCTGTCCTGGTACTGCTGTCCTGACACTGCTGTCCTGGTACTGCTGTCCTGGTACTGCTGTCCTGACACCGCTGTCCTGGCACTGCTGTCCTGGCACTGCTGTCCTGCTACTGCTGTCCTGGTACTGCTGTCCTGACACTGCTGTCCTGGTACTGCTGTCCTGGTACTGCTGTCCTGGTACTGCTGTCCTGACACTGCTGTCCTGGCACTGCTGTCCTGGTACTGCTGTCCTGATACTGCTGTCCTGGTACTGCTGTCCTGGTACTGCTGTCCTGGTACTGCTGTCCTTGCACTGCTGTCCTTGCACTGCTGTCCTTGCACTGCTGTCCTGGTACTGCTGTCCTGATACTGCTGTCCTGGTACTGCTGTCCTGGTACTGCTGTCCTGGTACTGCTGTCCTGACACTGCTGTCCTGCTACTGCTGTCCTGGTACTGCTGTCCTGGTATTGCTGTCCTGGTACTCCTGTCCTGACACTGCTGTCCTGGTACTGCTGTCCTGACACTGCTGTCCTGACACTGCTGTCCTGACACTGCTGTCCTGACACTGCTGTCCTGGCACTGCTGTCCTGGCACTGCTGTCCTGGTACTGCTGTCCTGACACTGCTGTCCTGACACTGCTGTCCTGACACTGCTGTCCTGGTACTGCTGTCCTGACACTGCTGTCCTGACACTGCTGTCCTGACACTGCTGTCCTGACACTGCTGTCCTGGTACTGCTGTCCTGACACTGCTGTCCTGACACTGCTGTCCTGACACTGCTTTCCTGGCACTGCTGTTCTGGCACTGCTGTCCTGACACTGCTGTCCTGACACTGCTGTCCTGACACTGCTGTCCTGGGCTTGTATTTCACTTCGACTGAGCTGGTACACACATACCAGAGGATATGATCCCCCAGAGTGCAGTATAGAGCATGTCTAGTGTGAACTGGAGGAACCACAGACCAATACAGAACCTTCATCCTGTTTGTTGCCCTTTGGGGTGTTGGTGGTGGATGTGATGTCAGACATGAGGCGGAGCTGTAAGTCCTGAACTAGGGCATCATGTCCTGGCAGGTGGAGTTATCTGTGTGAAGGGGGTAGGGTTGTTCTGGCTTGTTGCAGTGTTTCCTGGTGTTGTTGTAGTGTGTCCTTTACAACCCACTTGTAAATGAATCTGGGGAAATGCTGTCTTATTGCTTCACTGTGATGTGCTGTGGACTTGACTGTTCTTGGAGTGTTTGTAAACATGGGCAGTAGGCTTCCGGCAGGCTGCCCTGTACTGCTGGGAAATGTCACGTCTTTCTCTTGGACTGTTCTCCCCCTGACTGCCTTCTAATGTAGGCTAAGGCTCGGGTGTGCAGGAAGCCTTATCTTCTCCTTAGCTTTCAGTGTTTTTGTCGGTTATCGATTTGTCTTACTTCCAAAACAGACCTCTCACCCTCTCCTCTAGTTAGTTCCTTCTCTCTCTGTCTCTCTTTCTCCTCATTCTTTCTCTCTAGGCTCCCAGACCCTACTCAGAGCCTTCAATCTCTTTTTGCTAGGTTTGTCTCATTCCCCTGCCTCAGGGAACAGGTAGGCTACAGTGAGAACGATAGGGCCCAGGAAGGTGTGTTCTGTGAGTATTTTGGGATAACCCAAACCTAACCTCTCTCTCTGTGTCCCCACAGTGCCAGATGACCTCACCCCTGAGGAGCAGCATGAGCTGGAAAACATCCGCAGACGCAAGCAAGAGCTGCTGGAAGACATTCAGGTACAGTGTGTGTGGGGAGGGGGAGAGGTGTGTGTGGAGGGGGAGAGGTGTGTGTGGAGGAGGAGAGGTGTGTGTGTGGAGGGGGAGAGGTGTGTGGGGAGGGGGAGAGGTGTGTGTGGAGGGGGAGAGGTGTGTGTGTGGAGGGGGAGAGGTGTGTGTGTGGAGGAGGAGAGGTGTGTGGGGAGGGGGAGAGGTGTGTGGAGGAGGAGAGGTGTGTGTGTGGAGGGGGAGAGGTGTGTGGGGAGGGGGAGAGGTGTGTGTGGAGGGGGAGAGGTGTGTGTGGAGGAGGAGAGGTGTGTGTGGGGAGGAGAGGTGTGTGTGGAGGGGGAGAGGTGTGTGTGGAGGAGGAGATGTGTGTGGAGGAGGAGAGGTGTGTGTGGAGGAGGAGAGGTGTGTGTGGAGGAGGAGAGGTGTGTGTGTGGAGGAGGAGAGGTGTGTGTGTGGAGGAGGAGAGGTGTGTGTGTGGAGGAGGAGAGGTGTGTGTGTGGAGGAGGAGAGGTGTGTGTGTGTGGAGGAGGAGAGGTGTGTGTGTGTGTGGAGGAGGAGAGGTGTGTGTGTGTGGAGGAGGAGAGGTGTGTGTGGAGGAGGAGAGGTGTGTGTGGAGAGGTGTGTGTGGAGGAGGAGAGGTGTGTGGGGAGGAGGAGAGGTGTGTGTGTGGAGGAGGAGAGGTGTGTGGGGAGGAGGAGAGGTGTGTGTGGAGGGGGAGAGGTGTGTGTGGAGGGGGAGAGGTGTGTGTGGAGGGGGAGAGGTGTGTGTGGAGGAGGAGAGGTGTGTGTGGAGGAGGAGAGGTGTGTGTGTGGAGGAGGAGAGGTGTGTGGGGAGGAGGAGAGGTGTGTGTGGAGGGGGAGAGGTGTGTGTGGAGGAGGAGAGGTGTGTGTGGAGGAGGAGAGGTGTGTGTGTGGAGGGGGAGAGGTGTGTGTGGAGGAGGAGAGGTGTGTGTGGAGGAGGAGAGGTGTGTGTGGAGGGGGAGAGGTGTGTGTGTGGAGGGGGAGAGGTGTGTGTGTGGAGGGGGAGAGGTGTGTGTGTGTGGAGGGGGAGAGGTGTGTGTGTGTGGAGGGGGAGAGGTGTGTGTGTGGAGGGGGAGAGGTGTGTGTGTGGAGGGGGAGAGGTGTGTGTGTGTGGAGGAGGAGAGGTGTGTGTGTGGAGGAGGAGAGAGGTGTGTTAAGATGTATTGGGGGTTACATCAGTATCAGCATCTCCCAGTATTAAAATGTGTTCCAGACACACACTGATCCTTATTTGTTTAAAGTACAGTAGAAGTCTGTTGGTAGGATTTGTCTCTCCTTTCCAAACCTGTTAAATCATCACCCCCCAGTGCTCCAGCCGTGTCACGTGAAACATACCACTTTCTCTAGTCAGATAGGCATGGTTCTTCTACATCCGAATATTTCTATCTGAGCCTTCCACAACGTTGTGCCCTGCTGAACGCAGCCCTGCTTTAGAGGGGGGTAGGTCTTGGGGGTGTAGGGGGGAGGTCTTGGGGATGTAGGGGGAGGTCTTGGGGGTGTAGGGGGAGGTCTGGGGGTGTAGGGGGGAGGTCTTGGGGGTGTATGGGAGGTCTTGGGGGTGTAGAGGGGAGTTCTTGGGGGTGTAGAGGGGAGGTCTTGGGGGTGTAGAGGGGAGGTCTTGGGGGTGTAGAGGGGAGCTCTGGGGGTGTAGAGGGGAGATCTTGTGGGTGTAGAGGGGAGGTCTGGGGGTGTATAGGGGAGGTCTGGGGGTGTAGAGGGGAGGTATTGGGGGTGTAGAGGGGAGGTATTGGGGGTGTAGAGGGGAGGTCTTGGGGGTGTAGAGGGGAGCTCTGGGGGTGTAGAGGGGAGGTCTGGGGGTGTATAGGGGAGGTCTGGGGGTGTAGAGGGGAGGTCTTGGGGGTGTAGAGGGGAGGTCTTGGGGGTGTAGAGGGGAGGTCTTGGGGGTGTAGAGGGGAGCTCTGGGGGTGTAGAGGGGAGATCTTGTGGGTGTAGAGGGGAGGTCTGGGGGTGTAGAGGGGAGGTCTTGGGGGTGTAGAGGGGAGGTCTTGGGGGTGTAGAGGGGAGGTCTTGTGGGTGTAGAGGGGAGGTCTGGGGGTGTATAGGGGAGGTTTGGGGGTGTAGAGGGGAGGTCTTGGGGATGTAGAGGGGAGGTCTGGGGGTGTAGAGGAGAGGTCTTGGGGGTGTAGAGGGGAGGTCTTGGGGGTGTAGAGGGGAGGTCTTGGGGGTGTAGAGGGGAGGTCTTGGGGGTGTAGAGGGGAGGTCTTGGGGGTGTAGAGGGGAGGTCTTGGTGGTGTAGAGTCAGGCTTCTCAACCCTTTTTCTGTTGACCCAGCAGGCTCTCTGCAGGCTCTGTCTGTCCTCTCCTCTGCTTTTGGATGCCCCTCACTGCAAAGAAACTGCATATATCCTCCAGATGCCCCTCACTGCAAAGAGACTGAATATATCCTCCAGATGCCCCTCACTGCAAAGAGACTGAATATATCCTCCAGATGCCCCTCACTGCAAAGAGACTGCATATATCCTCCAGATGTCCCTCACTGCAAAGATACTGAATATATCCTCCAGATGCCCCTCACTGCAAAGAGACTGCATATATCCTCCAGATGCCCCTCACTGCAAAGAGACTGAATATATCCTCCAGATGCCCCTCACTGCAAAGAGACTGAATATATCCTCCAGATGCCCCTCACTGCAAAGAGACTGCATATATCCTCCAGATGCCCCTCACTGCAAAGAGACTGCATATATCCTCCAGATGCCCCTCACTGCAAAGAGACTGCATATATCCTCCAGATGCCCCTCACTGCAAAGAGACTGCCTATATCCTCCAGATGCCCCTCACTGCAAAGAGACTGCATATATCCTCCAGATGCCCCTCACTGCAAAGAGACTACATATATCCTCCAGATGCCCCTCACTGCAAAGAGACTGCATATATCCTCCAGATGCCCCTCACTGCAAAGAGACTGCATATATCCTCCAGATGCCCCTCACTGCAAAGAGACTGCATATATCCTCCAGATGCCCCTCACTGCAAAGAGACTGCATATATCCTCCAGATGCCCCTCACTGCAAAGAGACTGCATATATCCTCCAGATGCCCCTCACTGCAAAGAGACTGCATATATCCTCCAGATGCCCCTCACTGCAAAGAGACTGCATATATCCTCCAGATGCCCCTCACTGCAAAGAGACTGCATATATCCTCCAGATTCCCCTCACTGCAAAGAGACTGACTATATCCTCCAGATGCCCCTCACTGCAAAGAGACTGAATATATCCTCCAGATATTATGGCCCATGAAGAATGTGGCCTTTCCCCCCACAAAGTGCAGGACACCCTTCAGTAACCTGACTATGTTGAGATGAAGCCTAGCTAGTTGTATGTGGACTAGTTAGTGGTTGACTGGGAGTGTGAGCAGTAGGGCGACTAACAGTAGATAAATAGGGTCAAGGGACCTGGGTCAAATAGGATTTGTTTTTCTGTCAAATACTAGGAGTGTTTGATTGAGCAAGGAATTTGAAAGACAAATACTATTTGAACCCAGGTCTTGGAAGAGCATTAAGAGCTGTAAAATGACTAGATCATTTCATTTGGTGTCACTCCTCACACACCCAGCCAGAATGGGGTTAGCTAAGTTCCCATGAGACATGCAGAGTCCTTCATCCACCCTTCATCTACTGTGTCAGTCAGTGAAGCTCATATCAAGGCAGGGAGGTTAATTAATACATGCATTTCTTACACTACAAGTTAACGTTGCCTCTCCATGGTATCTTATCTTTCCTTTCATTTACCTTTATTTATCCAGGCTAGTCTTACCAAGAGCGCAAAGCACTGGTGACCTCTGTGGTGTGTCTGGTGACCCTGGTCATTCTCAGTAACATGGTCCATGTGACACTCTAGCATCCCCTGGTCTGGCTGGCTGTGATGACAACGCAGGACGACGAGAGATCTCACACCCTCTCTTTATTAGCTGTGTCCCCCATGCCATCATGATGTAGTTCCCCCCTCCAGTCTCCACCCTGTTTCGCCCTCGTATGGGACTGGTGACTGCCAGTCTGGCCCGTCACCCTCCCACCCTCCCTCTCTGGAACTGGGCTCTCACAGAGCTGTCAGAAAAGACAGAATCGGCAATATCTCCATTAATCTCCCAAACATAACCCCCAAATAATCAAATGTCCTGCTCTGTACTCCCTGTGTATGGAGGTCATTCACCAATGTTCCTCCCTTTTAATGTGGTTTGTAAAGAAGAAAGTGTTTGGGAGAAAGAGAGACCTGCTGCAGGGCACGTACACATCCGGTTGATATTAGATTGGAGTGGTTAGTGTCAGTATTGGTTAGGGGTTTATGGGGAGACTGCATGGTGGCAGCAGTGGGCACTGACGGGTCTGGAGGAGAAATAGAATGTTCTGGAACCTCACAATCTGTCCTGGGACAGCAGACTGAGCGTAATGCTCTGTGTGTTTGGTCCTAACCCCCTCCTCTCTCTAACTTCCAGCGTCTGAAGAATGAGATAGCAGAAGTGACCAGTGAGATCGAGAACCTGGGTTCCACAGAGGAGAGGTGAGTGTGTAACAGTATGGAATCAGGTTTCCTTAGGGTTCCTTAAGGTTCTTCAGGGTTCCTTGTGGTTCTTCAGGATTCCTTGTGTTTTTTAGGGTTCTTCCGGGTTCCTTAGGGTTCTTCAGAGTTCCTTAGGTTTTTTTAAGGTTCTTCAGGGTTCCGTACCATCTCCTATCTCCGACAGTCCAAATTGCTTCTTTGTTTGTATTCCATTAACCTAGCAAATGACTGTTGTTAAATATTTATACCTTACTGTCCAGATGGTACCAACCCTCTTCCCCTCCCCAAAACACCACGCACACACATGCACGCACAGGCATGTGCTCACACACACACGCTTGCTCACACACACAATCACACCGCCACATACACACACATACACTGACTAGTGCTTTTAAATGTTTGATCAACCACGCCCACCGTGATGGGGGGGGGGGGGGGCTATTCAATAATGCAGAGGTGTTTGGGTAGAGCAGACAATGGAGGGTCCCTAGGGAGGGAAGAAGTGAAGGGTACTTTGGCGTGTGGGCCGTGGGGTACTCAAGTTGAGGGGGATCCCACCCCATCCCACCACTCACTTCTTTTTCAGACATACACTTTTGTTTGCTCTGGCCATTTACTAAGTTGTATAAAGAGCATCTGAGTCTTTACCAGAGTCATCTGAGTCTTTACCTGAGTCATCTGAGTCTTTGCCAGAGTCATCTGAGTCTTTACCAGAGTCATCTGAGTCTTTACCAGAGTCATCTGAGCCTTTACCAGAGTCATCTGAGCCTTTACCAGAGTCATCTGAGCCTTTACCAGAGTCATCTGAGTCTTTACCAGAGTCATCTGAGCCTTTACCAGAGTCATCTGAGCCTTTACCAGAGTCATCTGAGTCTTTACCAGAGTCACCTGAGCCTTTACCAGAGTCACCTGAGCCTTTACCAGAGTCATCTGAGTCTTTACCAGAGTCACCTGAGTCTTTACCAGAGTCATCTGAGTCTTTACCAGTCCATGTGTCAAAGACCATCAGGAGGGGAAACTGTTGTTTTTGTTTCTGTGAATCACCAACTCCTGTAGCTTTGGAAATGGGCCGCTGTTCAATAGTGGTCATCTGTTATACCTGACGCTGGGGAGAACTGTAGTTCCCAATGACAATAGCCAAAGGAATGCTGGGGGAAATAATTCATCAAAGAGGAAGTCTGGTGACCTTTGGCTAACTGGGTTAAGGTGACGTAAGCATGGTGACAGTGAAGAGTGCTTATTGTTGAGTCACCATTTCATCTTGAATGTTGTCATCAGTGGCCCATTGGAGCAGTTTTAACTGCCAATGTGATGACAACATGTTCAATTCATGAAAGTATTATTTGAACTAATAAGTGAACGGACACATAATATTGACCCAATGTGAGATGAGTAAATAGATGATGGAGATCAATGTGTGTGATTTGAAATGAAAATATTTACATGGCATCACACAAACACTTATTGGTGGGGCTGTTTCCCAGACCCTGGTGAAGTCTAGCGCTATACTGAAAAGCATGCAATATCTCCTCTGAAAGTGTTTTGTAGTGCAATAATACTTTCATGAATTGAACATGTTGTCATCACCTTGGCAGTTAAAACTGCTCCAATGTCATCTGTATCCAGGAAACCAGCCCTGACAGCATCACAGATGGGGGATACAATAATAATCTCTAATTCATTTCATATTATTCAAATGGCTACCCGGACTATTTGCATTGACCCCCTTTTTACACTACTGCTACTCTCTGTTTATTATCTATGCATAGTCACTTTACCCCTACCTACATGTACATATTACCTGAATTAACTGGACGAACCTGTACCCGCTCATATTGACTCAGTACCTGTACCCCCTCACATTGACTCAGTACCGGTACCCCCTCACATTGACTCAGTACATGTACCCCCTCACATTGACTCAGTACATGTACCCCCTCACATTGACTCAGTACCCCCTCACATTGACTCAGTACCTCTACCCCCTCACATTGACTCAGTACCTCTACCCCCTCACATTGACTCAGTACCGGTACACCCTCATATTGACTCAGTGCCGGTACCCCCTCACATTGACTCAGTACCGGTACCCCCTCACATTGACTCAGTACCGGTACCCCCTCACATTGACTCAGTACCTCTAACCCCTCACATTGACTCAGTACATGTTTCCCCTCACATTGACTCAGTACCGGTACCCCCTCACACTGACTCAGTACCGGTACCCCCTCACATTGACTCAGTACCGGTACCCCCTCACATTGACTCAGTACCTGTACCCCCTCACATTGACTCAGTACCGGTACCCCCTCACATTGACTCAGTACCGGTACCCCCTCACATTGACTCAGTACCGGTACCCCCTCATATTGACTCAGTACCGGTACCACCTCACATTGACTCAGTACCGGTACCCCCTCACATTGACTCAGTACCGGTACCCCCTCATATTGACTCAGTACCGGTACCCCCTCACATTGACTCAGTACCGGTACCCCCTCATATTGACTCAGTACCGGTACCCCCTCACATTGACTCAGTACATGTACCCCCTCACATTGACTCAGTACATGTACCCCCTCACATTGACTCAGTACCGGTACCCCCTCATATTGACTCAGTACCGGTACCCCCTCACATTGACTCAGTACCTGTACCCCCTCACATTGACTCAGTACCGGTACCCCCTCACATTGACTCAGTACCGGTACCCCCTCACATTGACTCAGTACCGGTACCCCCTCACATTGACTCAGTACCGGTACCCCCTCATATTGACTCAGTACCGGTACCCCCTCACATTGACTCAGTACCGGTACCCCCTCACATTGACTCAGTACCGGTACCCCCTCATATTGACTCAGTACCGGTACCCCCTCACATTGACTCAGTACCGGTACCCCCTCATATTGACTCAGTACCGGTACCCCCTCACATTGACTCAGTACATGTACCCCCTCACATTGACTCAGTACATGTACCCCCTCACATTGACTCAGTACCGGTACCCCCTGTATATAGCCTCCTTATTGTTATTTATTGTGTTACTTTTTTCTTTTACTTTAGTTTATTTAGCAAATCTTTTCTTACTTTGCGTTGTTGGTTCCGTGTATGTGACAAATACATTTGAATTAGATTCTATTTGATTTAATGTTTCAGGAAAAACATGCAGAGGAACAAACAAGTGGCCATGGGCCGAAAGAAATTCAACATGGACCCTAAAAAGGTGAGTATCAAACAGACCAGGGCTGGTTTCCCAAAAGCATCGCAGCACCAACATCATCTTCATTCTATTCAAACTAAATGCACGAAAGAAGATCTTAGTGCTACGATGCGTTTGGGAATCCCAGCCCAGGGTTATTCATATCTGACCCTACGAGGTCCGGATCCTGCTGGTTCTGTTCTAACTGATCATTATTCCACCCACCTGGTGTCCCAGGTCTAAATCAGTCCCTGGTTAGAGGGGAACAAGGAAACAAGGCAATACAACTGGCTTCCAGGTTCAGAGTGGAATTGGAGGGAAATAGACATTCTGAATGTGTCCTGTGGGTTTGATATAGTTGTGCTGTTCCAGGTTGTGGGTTTTGGAGCAGGTGTGGAGAAGTGTTTGACGTTTCAGGAACCACAATAACAATTGTAGTGACCTTAACCAAACGCCTAGCAACCTCATCAATCAGGAGGTTCCAACCTCTTGACATTATGGTATGGATCGTACCCGTGTTTGAGTCTCGGTCGGGATCACCCCCGATTTAGCTAAAATATGATTTCAATCTTTTGATATGTGCCGCACGGCTACAAACAATACGACCTGGAACGCCCCCGTTGTAACGAGGGTCTGACACGGGATATATGTTGTATTTTCTCAGGGGATTAAGTTCCTGATTGAGAACGACCTGCTTAAGCACACCAGCTCTGACATCGCCCAGTTCCTGTACAAGGGGGAGGGGCTAAACAAGACAGCCATCGGAGACTACCTTGGGGAGAGGTCAGTGGGGGCAAGATGCATGCTACGTCTCTTTATGTGGTTGTGTCAGGAGGAGGGGGTGTGTGTGTGTGTTTGTCATGTTTGTGTTTCTGTGTGTATTGTGTGGTTCAGAAGGACGTCACTTCTTTCCTGTCAAAGATGTCCCATTTCCAGATCACATACTTTCCTCTGTCAGGTTAGGCACATCCCCTTTCCCCCCAACGGCCCTTTCCCCTTTTCCCACAACGGCCCTTTTCCCCACAACGGCCCTTTCCCCTTTTCCCCCAACGGCCCTTTTCCCCACAACGGCCCTTTTCCCCCAACGGCCCTTTCCCCCCAACGGCCCTTTCCCCCCAACGGCCCTTTCCCCCCAACGGCCCTTTCCCCCCAACGGCCCTTTCCCCACAACGGCCCTTTCCCCACAACGGCCCTTTCCCCACAACGGCCCTTTTCCCCACAACGGGCCTTTTCCCCCAACGGCCCTTTTCCCTCAACGGCCCTTTCCCCTTTCCCCACAACGGCCCTTTCCCCACAACGGCCCTTTCCCCACAACGGCCCTTTCCCCACAACGGCCCTTTTCCCCACAACGGGCCTTTTCCCCCAACGGCCCTTTTCCCTCAACGGCCCTTTCCCCTTTCCCCACAACGGCCCTTTCCCCACAACGGCCCTTTCCCCACAACGGCCCTTTCCCCCCAACGGCCCTTTCCCCCCAACGGCCCTTTCCCCCCAACGGCCCTTTCCCCCCAACGGCCCTTTCCCCCCAACGGCCCTTTCCCCCCAACGGCCCTTTCCCCTTTCCCCCCAACGGCCCTTTCCCCTTTCCCCCCAACGGCCCTTTCCCCCCAACGGCCCTTTCCCCCCAACGGCCCTTTCCCCCCAACGGCCCTTTCCCCCCAACGGCCCTTTCCCCCCAACGGCCCTTTCCCCCCAACGGCCCTTTCCCCCCAACGGCCCTTTTCCCTCAACGGCCCTTTTCCCTTTCCCCCCAACGGCCCTTTCCCCTTTCCCCCCAACGGCCCTTTCCCCCCAACGGCCCTTTTCCCTTTTCCCCCAACGGCCCTTTCCCCCCAACGGCCCTTTCCCCCCAACGGCCCTTTCCCCCCAACGGGCCTTTCCCCTTTCCCCCCAACGGCCCTTTTCCCTCAACGGCCCTTTTCCCTTTCCCCCCAACGGCCCTTTCCCCCCAACGGCCCTTTCCCCCCAACGGACCTTTTCCCTCAATGGCCCTTTTCCCTTTTCCCTCAATGGCCCTTTTCCCCCAACGGCCCTTTCCCCCCAACGGCCCTTTCCCCTTTTCTCCCAACGGCCCTTTCCCCCCAACGGCCCTTTCCCCCCAACGGCCCTTTCCCCCCAACGGCCCTTTCCCCCCAACGGCCCTTTCCCCCCAACGGCCCTTTCCCCCCAACGGCCCTTTCCCCCCAATGGCCCTTTTCCCCCAATGGCCCTTTTCCCCCAACGGCCCTTTCCCCCCAACGGCCCTTTCCCCCCAACGGCCCTTTTCCCCCAACGGCCCTTTCCCCTTTTCTCCCAACGGCCCTTCCCCTTTCCCCCTCAACGGCCTTCCCCCCCAACGCCCTTTATTAGATCCACATCTAGATCCTCAGACCTCAAAACAGAGACGTTGATTCCTTCAAAGTCTGTCTGACTTTGATTTCCACTTCATCCATTCTAAATAATGTTAAGTACCTAAAAATCCTGGAATGTTGACTGAAGCTGAAAAAAACTGTAAAAGTTGAGTCTCTCCTGAAGAAATACCATATTTTATATTAATTCAAAGCCATATAACAGGCAACACCCAATGTATGTGCGTTGTGTGTGTTATTACCTGGGTGCATTGCCTAACTTATAGTGCTACAGCCTGGGTGTGGTCGGCTAGTCGACAAGCCAGACCAGGAAATGGAGAGCTGAGTTGTGTTTATTAGGTCATGAACACCACCCAGATATCGTCATGGATGCTCTGCTCTGTCCAATTGGTATAAAGAGATTTCTGATTCCAGTGGGGGAGGGGCTGACTGTGTGTGTGCTCTCCCTGATTGGTCAGGAATCCCCCAGGGCAGAGCTGGTTTTGACCCTGTCAGGGATAGGTCCTGGGAGGCCTCCTGTCTATCTCAGGGGGAGTATCACTAACTCCAAAGGCCACAGATGTCAAGAAGAGTGATGTCATGCTAGAGGTGTCACCGTGTGTGTGTGTGTCCCTCCCCCAGTTTTTATTGATTGTGTGAGGATATACATACGTGTGTGTGTACGAGCATTTGTGTGTCTGGCCCTGTGTCTAAATGTCTGTGTGTTTGTCATTTTTTGTGTCTGTGTCTCTACACTCAAATAATTGAACAATGATTTCAGAAAATCGTTACTAAACAAATTCTATTATTTTCCCTACAGAGATGAGTTCAACCTCCAGGTCCTCCATGACTTTGTGGAGCTCCATGAATTCACCGACTTGAACCTGGTCCAGGCCCTGAGGTAAGAGCCTCCCAGTGGGGCTTTATAACCATCCAGGCCCTGAGGTAAGAGCCTCCCAGTGGGGCTTTATAACCATCCAGGCCCTGAGGTAAGAGCCTCCCAGTGGGGCTTTATAACCATCCAGGCCCTGAGGTAAGAGCCTCCCAGTGGGGCTTTATAACCATCCAGGCCCTGAGGTTAGAGCCTCCCAGTGGGGCTTTATAATCATCCAGGCCCTGAGGTAAGAGCCTCCCAGTGGGGCTTTATAACCATCCAGGCCCTGAGGTAAGAGCCTCCCAGTGGGGCTTTATAACCATCCAGGCCCTGAGGTAAGAGCCTCCCAGTGGGGCTTTATAACCATCCAGGCCCTGAGGTTAGAGCCTCCCAGTGGGGCTTTATAACCATCCAGGCCCTGAGGTAAGAGCCTCCCAGTGGGGCTTTATAACCATCCAGGCCCTGAGGTAAGAGCCTCCCAGTGGGGCTTTATAACCATCCAGGCCCTGAGGTAAGAGCCTCCCAGTGGGGCTTTATAACCATCCAGGCCCTGAGGTTAGAGCCTCCCAGTGGGGCTTTATAATCATCCAGGCCCTGAGGTTAGAGCCTCCCAGTGGGGCTTTATAACCATCCAGGCCCTGAGGTAAGAGCCTCCCAGTGGGGCTTTATAACCATCCAGGCCCTGAGGTAAGAGCCTCCCAGTGGGGCTTTATAACCATCCAGGCCCTGAGGTTAGAGCCTCCCAGTGGGGCTTTATAACCATCCAGGCCCTGAGGTAAGAGCCTCCCAGTGGGGCTTTATAACCATCCAGGCCCTGAGGTAAGAGCCTCCCAGTGGGGCTTTATAACCAACCCCCCCCGCCCTCCCCGTACAAATTGCTTCTACAAATCACACACACACACACACACTCAAAACGTCTCTGACTCTCCAGAGAGACAAAGCACAGACTTCTATCAAAACCTCTTCCTTATATAGAATTGTCCTATAGTTACCTAACATTGTCATTATCCTCCTGATATAGCAGTGTCATATAGTTACCTAACGTTGCTATTAATCATTAGATATTTGGGTTATTGTGTCACTGCCAAACCTTTAATCAGTTTATATCTCTCTCTTCCATTAAATCATCTCACACAGGCACAGCTCCTATAGGGACAGCTCCTATAGGGACAGCTCATAGGGACAGCTCCTATAGGGACCATATGTTTTTTTATGAATGACAATATTCACAATACAACAGCACACACTTGTGAGGTCTTGAGATAGACTAGCATCCTGTCTAGGAGGTGTACCTCTACATCAAACAGCCTTACTACTGAAACAGGATATAGACTAGCATCCTGTCTAGGAGGTGTACCTCTACACCAAACAGCCTTACTACTGAAACAGGATATAGACTAGCATCCTGTCTAGGAGGTGTACCTCTACATCAAACAGCCTTACTACTGAAACAGGATATAGACTAGCATCCTGTCTAGGAGGTGTACCTCTACATCAAACAGCCTTACTACTGAAACAGGATATAGACTAGCATCCTGTCTAGGAGGTGTACCTCTACATCAAACAGCCTTACTACTGAAACAGGATATAGACTAGCATCCTGTCTAGGAGGTATACCTCTACATCAAACAGCCTTACTACTGAAACAGAATATAGACTAGCATCCTGTCTAGGAGGTATACCTCTACATCAAACAGCCTTACTACTGAAACAGAATATAGACTAGCATCCTGTCTAGGAGGTGTACCTCTACATCAAACAGCCTTACTACTGAAACAGGATATAGACTAGCATCCTGTCTAGGAGGTGTACCTCTACATCAAACAGCCTTACTACTGAAACAGAATATAGACTAGCATCCTGTCTAGGAGGTGTACCTCTACATCAAACAGCCTTACTACTGAAACAGGATATAGACTAGCATCCTGTCTAGGAGGTGTACCTCTACATCAAACAGCCTTACTACTGAAACAGAATATAGACTAGCATCCTGTCTAGGAGGTGTACCTCTACATCAAACAGCACTGGTTGGTCGGGCCAATTGAGGTAGTATGTACGTAAATGTATAGTTGGGGTTGGGAGGGGGGGCACACAATACAAATAGTCTGGGTAGCCATTTGATTACCTGTTCAGGAGTCTTATGGCTTGGGGGTAAAAACTGTTGAGAAGCCTTTTTGTACTAGACTTGGCACTCCGGTACCACTTGCCATGCGGTAGTAGAGAGAACAGTCTGTGACTGGGGTGGCTGGGGTCTTTGACAATTTTTAGGGCCTTCCTCTGACACCGCCTGGTGTAGAGGTCCTGAATGGCAGGCAGCTTGGCCCCAGTGATGTACTGGGTCGTACGCACTACCCTCTGTAGTGCCTTGCGGTCAGAGGCTGAGCAATTGCCGTACCAGGCAGCGATGCATCCTGAGGCCTGCTGTCGATGTTGCAGCTGTAGAACCTTTTTAGGATCTCAGAACCCATGCTAAATCTTTTTAGTTTTCTGAGGGGGAATAGGCTTTTAGTCGTGCCCTCTTCACGACCGTCTTGATGTGTTTGGACCATTCTAGTTTGTTGGTGATGTGGACACCAAAGAACTTGAAGCTCTCAACCTGCTTCACTACAGCCCCGTTGATGAGAATGGGGGCGTGCTCGGTCCTCCTTTTCCTGTAGTCCACAATCATCTATCTGTAGTCCACAATCTGTCTATGGGGTGTACCTGTACATCAAGCTGCCTCACTACAGAAACAGGAAGTAGACTAGCATCCTGTCTATGTGGTGTACCTGTACATCAAGCTGCCTCTCTACAGAAACAGGAAGTAGACTAGCGTCCTGTCTATGGGGTGTACCTGTACATCAAGCTGCCTCACTACAGAAACAGGAAGTAGACTAGGATCTTTTCCAGGGAGTGTACCTATACACCTGCTTCAGTCTACAGAAACACGAGATAGACTCCTGCTTCTATGAGCTGTTCCAGTATTAGCCAAGACTTGTGGAAGGCTGCTTACTTCCTGACACACTGATACCAGCCCCGACACACTGTAATACAGCACTTCACAGAATAGTTATTAGATAGTAGTTGAGCTGTTACACCCCACCAATGTTAAAATGAAGACACGTTAAGAAAGCACATCTACCAAGACAGAAGAGAACTGCAGGGCTAAATTAGTATGGCTACCACAAGTTAGCATCTGTCCCAAATGTGGCAGCCTAATTCCCTATAGAGTGCACTACTATTGACCGTTTACATGACTTCCAGTCAGTGCATTTCACTAAGTTAGATAGAGACTTCCAGTCAGTGCATTTCACTAAGTTAGATAAAGAGACTTCCAGTCAGTGCATTTCACTAAGTTAGATAAAGAGACTTCCAGTCAGTGCATTTCACTAAGTTAGATTAGAGACTTCCAGTCAGTGCATTTCACTAAGTTAGATTAGAGACTTCCAGTCAGTGCATTTCACTAAGTTAGATAAAGAGACTTCCAGTCAGTGCATTTCACTAAGTTAGATAAAGAGACTTCCAGTCAGTGCATTTCACTAAGTTAGATTAGAGACTTCCAGTCAGTGCATTTCACTAAGTTAGATAAAGATACTTCCAGTCAGTGCATTTCACTAAGTTAGATAAAGAGACTTCCAGTCAGTGCATTTCACTAAGTTAGATTAGAGACTTCCAGTCAGTGCATTTCACTAAGTTAGATAAAGAGACTTCCAGTCAGTGCATTTCACTAAGTTAGATCAAGCAAACAGGAGTTGTTCTGGCTCAGACAAGGCTTACTTACTTTACATGAGAAACAATGGTCCCACTTTCACATCCTCATCAGTAGATAACAGAGGCTTTTAGTCATCTAGATATGTGTATCAACCTACTGGTCAAAAGAAGTGCACTACGTAGGAAATAGAGTGCCATTTGGTATTTAGCCAAAGTTAGTAGTTGAAAAATGGTATTGCTGACTGACCTCTCTTTCTCCTCCCCTAACAGACAGTTCCTGTGGAGCTTCCGGCTGCCTGGCGAGGCCCAGAAGATCGACCGCATGATGGAGGCTTTCGCCCAGAGATACTGCCAGTGCAACCCTGGCGTCTTCCAGTCCACAGGTAGGACCACAGGCTTGGACCTCAGTACCAGGCATGTAGTGAAGGGTCAACGCGATTTACACTAAAGCATTGTTACAGCTAGGGTCACCGCCTGTCATGGTGATGGACAATTGAAGGGTTAAACCAGGGGTTTTCTGACCCACCGTTTGAATTTTCTACTGAGGGTGAAGCGGAGAGGGGATATACGGTAGGAGGGGATATACGGTAGGAGGGGATATACGGTAGGAGGGGATATACGGTAGGAGGGGATATACGGTACGAGGGGATATACGGTACGAGGGGATATACGGTAGGAGGGGATATACGGTAGTAGGGGATATACGGTAGTAGGGGATATACGGTAGGAAGGGATATACGGTAGGAGGGGATATACGGTAGGAGGGGATATACGGTACGAGGGGATATACGGTACGAGGGGATATACGGTACGAGGGGATATACGGTAGGAGGGGATATACGGTAGGAGGGGATATTTGTTATATCTGAAGTTACTGTATACCTGTTATAGGGTATCCCACTCCAACAAGCCTGTGTTCACTGATCCACTTTTCAAAGAGGAAGATGTCATTCTTCAGTGTACAGGTACAATAATAGAATGCCATTCTAGGAGTATTATTCCTGCTGAATTTAGCAGGCATGGTGAAGCACAGACCTGGGTTCAAATACTATTCAAAGTCATTGAAAATACAGTGCCTTGCGAAAGTATTCGGCCCCCTTGAACTTTGCGACCTTTTGCCACATTTCAGGCTTCAAACATAAAGATATAAAACTGTATTTTTTTGTGAAGAATCAACAACAAGTGGGACACAATCATGAAGTGGAACGACATTTATTGGATATTTCAAACTTTTTTAACAAATCAAAAACGGAAAAATTGGGCGTGCAAAATTATTCAGCCCCCTTAAGTTAATACTTTGTAGCGCCACCTTTTGCTGCGATTACAGCTGTAAGTCGCTTGGGGTATGTCTCTATCAGTTTTGCACATCGAGCGACTGAAATTTTTTCCCATTCCTCCTTGCAAAACAGCTCGAGCTCAGTGAGGTTGGATGGAGAGCATTTGTGAACAGCAGTTTTCAGTTCTTTCCACAGATTCTCGATTGGATTCAGGTCTGGACTTTGACTTGGCCATTCTAACACCTGGATATGTTTATTTTTGAACCATTCCATTGTAGATTTTGCTTTATGTTTTGGATCATTGCCTTGTTGGAAGACAAATCTCCGTCCCAGTCTCAGGTCTTTTGCAGACTCCATCAGGTTCTTCCAGAATGGTCCTGTATTTGGCTCCATCCATCTTCCCATCAATTTTAACCATCTTCCCTGTCCCTGCTGAAGAAAAGCAGGCCCAAACCATGATGCTGCCACCACCATGTTTGACAGTGGGGATGGTGTGTTCAGCTGTGTTGCTTTTATGCCAAACATAACGTTTTGCATTGTTGCCAAAAAGTTCAATTTTGGTTTCATCTGACCAGAGCACCTTCTTCCACATGTTTGGTGTGTCTCCCAGGTGGCTTGTGGCAAACTTTAAACGACACTTTTTATGGATATCTTTAAGAAATGGCTTTCTTCTTGCCCCTCTTCCATAAAGGCCAGATTTGTGCAATATACGACTGATTGTTGTCCTATGGACAGAGTCTCCCACCTCAGCTGTAGATCTCTGCAGTTCATCCAGAGTGATCATGGGCCTCTTGGCTGCATCTCTGATCAGTCTTCTCCTTGTATGAGCTGAAAGTTTAGAGGGACGGCCAGGTCTTGGTAGATTTGCAGTGGTCTGATACTCTTTCCATTTCAAAATTATCGCTTGCACAGTGCTCCTTGGGATGTTTAAAGCTTGGGAAATCATTTTGTATCCAAATCCGGCTTTAAACTTCTTCACAACAGTATCTCGGACCTGCCTGGTGTGTTCCTTGTTCTTCATGATGCTCTCTGCGCTTTTAACGGACCTCTGAGACTATCACAGTGCAGGTGCATTTATACTGAGACTTGATTACACACAGGTGGATTGTATTTATCATCATTAGTCATTTAGGTCAACATTGGATCATTCAGAGATCCTCACTGAACTTCTGGAGAGAGTTTGCTGCACTGAAAGTAAAGGGGCTGAATAATTTTACACGCCCAATTTTTCAGTTTTTGATTTGTTAAAAAAGTTTGAAATATCCAATAAATGTCGTTCCACTTCATGATTGTGTCCCACTTGTTGTTGATTCTTCACAAAAAAATACAGTTTTATATCTTTATGTTTGAAGCCTGAAATGTGGCAAAAGGTCGCAAAGGGGGCCGAATACTTTCGCAAGGCACTGTAGTTAATCTGCGCTTGATTGAGCTTGCCTGGCTTAATGGACCAATAGAAGAGTCCCAATACTCCAAACCCCTCCCACCTGGTACTCTAGACAGACAAAAGCAAACAGTAAAAGTATTTGAAAGATTTCTAATAGCATGTGAACCCAGGCCTTGTGCGGTATGTGAACCCAGGCCTGGTCGGGTGTGTGAACCCAGGCCTGGTGCGGTATGTGAACCCAGGCCTGGTGCGTTATGTGAACCCAGGCCTGGTGCGGTATGTGGGCCCAGGCCTGGTGCGGTGTGTGAACCCAGGCCTGGTGGGGTGTGTGAACCCAGGCCTGGTGGGGTGTGTGAACCCAGGCCTGGTGCGGTGTGTGAACCCAGGCCTGGTGCGGTGTGTGAACCCAGGCCTGGTGGGGTGTGTGAACCCAGGCCTGGTGGGGTGTGTGAACCCAGGCCTGGTGGGGTATGTGAACCCAGGCCTGGTGGGGTGTGTGAACCCAGGCCTGGTGGGGTGTGTGAACCCAGGCCTGGTGGGGTATGTGAACCCAGGCCTGGTGGGGTGAGTGAACCCAGGCCTGGTGGGGTGTGTACTGGAAGGGTGTTTGGTGTGTTCACAGGGACATCGTGTCCATGGCACACGGCTGTTTGTTACATGGATGCAGATTAATGTGAATAATTAATGGTCTTCTCTCTCTGAGACAAACAGGACAGATAATGGAAAGTGCTACTGCTGTGTCAGCCAGCCTCTGACCACATTGTCTTTCTGCACACGCTTGCATACACACATGCGCACACACACACACACGTATGCACACACCACACACACATATGTATGCACACACCGCACACACATACACACATGCATGCACAAAGGCACGTGCTCACACTCTCACACACACACTGAGAGTCACACACACACACACTGAGCGACACACACAAACTGAGCGACACACACAGACTTAGCGACCAACACACTCTTTCATGCCGGTCCAGCTCACTCTCTTCCTTAACAGGGTCTCTCTCTCTGAATCTAGTCCCCGGTCCAGCTCACTCTCTTCCTTAACAGGGTCTCTCTCTCTGAATCTAGTCCCCGGTCCAGCTCACTCTCTTCCTTAACAGGGTCTCTCTCTGAATCTAGTCCCCGGTCCAGCTCACCCTCTTCCTTAACAGGGTCTCTCTCTCTGAATCTAGTCCCCGGTCCAGCTCACTCTCTCCTTAACAGGGTCTCTCTCTCTGAATCTAGTCCCCGGTCCAGCTCACCCTCTTCCTTAACAGGGTCTCTCTCTGAATCTAGTCCCCTGTCCTTTAATCTCCAGTCTGATCCTATTGTCCCAGAGAATCTTTATTCTGAAGTTGTCGTGGTAACACTTTATATTTGCGAGCACTGCAGCTGACCATCAATCACTCCGGTATAAATTGTGTGTCGGCTGTGTGGTGAAAAAATTAAAATCCACTCCTACATTCACGTGTCCAATAACAGTGTTTTGGTTGTAATGGAGACAGTACTGTTTGTTTCTGGGAATGTTGGGCTCCCAATTTTCAAATGTGTGCCCGTGTGTGTGCCTGAATGCTTGTGTGTGTCTGTATGTGTGTGTGTGTGTGTGTGTTTCTCCAGACACCTGTTACATCCTGTCGTTTGCCATCATCATGCTGAACACCAGCCTCCACAACCCCAACGTGAAGGACAAGCCGGCCGTGGAGCGTTTCATCTCCATGAACAGAGGAATCAACGATGGAGGAGACCTTCCAGAGGACCTGCTCAGGGTGTGTCAACAGAGACATCAACGAGACCTCTCCATCTCACTGCTGATTCCATCAGATCCCCCTCTACCTTCCTCTCTGTCTCTCTGTCCATCCCCCTGCCCCAGGGGTCCTCTACCTTCCTCTCTGTCTCTCTGTCCATCCCCCTGCCCCAGGGGTCCTCTAGCTTCCTCTCTGTCTCTCTGTCCATCCCCCTGCCCCCGGGGTCCTCTACCTTCCTCTCTGTCTCTCTGTCCATCCCCCTTCCCCAGGGGTCCTCTACCTTCCTCTCTGTCTCTCTGTCCATCCCCCTTCCCCAGGGGTCCTCTACCTTCCTCTCCGTCTCTCTGTCTCTCTCTGTCCTCAAGTCCTAGTGTTATTCTCTCCTCCACACAGAACCTGTATGACAGCATCAAGAACGAGCCCTTCAAAATCCCTGAGGACGACGGGAACGATCTCACACACACCTTCTTTAACCCAGACCGGGAGGGCTGGCTGCTTAAACTGGGTGAGCGGGACCAGACGCTGAAATAACCTTAAGAACATTTAAATAACGTTGATGCATTGAACTAATGTTGAAATCCCAAAGGTCTGTATCCTCTCCAATCCTCCTGTGCCCATCGATGACTGTGTTCAGGAAGGTGTGATGGATTCTATCAGACTGAAACAGAGGTCTACGTACTGACCAATGGGCCCACCTTAATCAGACTGTGTGTGTGTGTGTGTGTGTGTGTGTGTGTGTGTGTGTGTGTGTGTGTGTGTGTGTGTGTGTGTGTGTGTGTGTGTGTGTGTGTGTGTGTGTGTGTGTGATTGTGTGTGTGACGGAGTGTGATTGTGTGTGTGACGGAGTGTGATTGTGTGTGTGACGGAGTGTGATTGTGTGTTCAGTACATATACAGTATTTGAGGGGCCCCTGCCCACCCCCAATGCATTATGGATGAGCCCCTGAGATCAGACGACCACATGTGGAGGGCTTTCAATAATTCACGACTAGGCATATTCATACACTCACACACACACATAGACGCACACACACTCATACCTACACATGATACACAGACAGACGGACGGATGCACATTCTGTACATAGAGGGACAACCTGTACAGTGGAGTATAAACCAGTGAACACATGACGACAACGCTTCCTTCCCCTCTAATGTTACAATGACTCTTCCAGGACATCCCAATGATCAGTCTTCCAGCAAAGAGAACCACATTATGTCCTGTCATCTAACCGAGACGTAGGGACTTCCTAATTCTCCACCCTGTCTGCTTCCCAGTGGATCTCTGTTTAGATGAATTCACAATGACTCTGATATAAATTCACAATGATCTGGGCCATGTTCATTAGGTACAAAATGTTTTGCAACGGAAAATGAACATATGCGTTTCTTATTGGACAAGTCCAGGTAGTACCTCGCTGTTTCGTTCCATTTTCTCCCATTTGGTGCCTAATGAATAGGACCCTGAACTTGAATTGAAACCCTTAATCAGTGTGAGTCTTTCCCACCCTTCCAGTAAGATGAACAAGTCTCCAATCACACTCCAGTGATACATAACTGTCAATATTGACATTCAGGTTCTACTCATTTGGGTGGAAGATGAAATAATTGGCCTGAAAGAACTGGGACCCTAGAGGAGGTGCTGTGCAATGCGTTGCTTTACACAAGTTGGCACCAGTGTAACAATGCATTGAACTCAAATGATTTGGGGTGAGCAGAAGCCCCCTCTGGTGGTTGTTAAGGTACTGCAGGATAACTCCTCTTAACCCAGAGCTTTATATTGAGAAGTAGCCTATCGTTAATCTAAATTAGACTGATCAGTTTTCATCAAATCTGATAATATAACCATGTAACCTGATGAATTTAAATATCAAAATGACTTTTTGAAGGGCTCTTCCTCCGAGTGCCAACATTGTAAACCAGTGCATCGAGCCCCTCCTCCAATCAGAACATTGTAAACCAGTGCATCGAGCCCCTCCCCCAATCAGATGAGTAGGAAGTGGTGCTATGATTTTTTTTTATAATTTAATTTGATTTTTGTTTTCTTTTTCCTTCCTCGTTTGTTTGTTTGCTCCATGATTTTGGCTGTTGTCTTTCCTCAGGAGGTATGTACATCTGCTCTTCCCAGAAACTAGTTCATCTTCTCAGCTCTGCGGTGCTTTCGGTGGTCCACCATTTGCTTCCGTTCTCCTTCATTTATTTCCGTTCTACGCTTTGAACGTTATTTTGTTGTTATTTGTGGATTTTGTTGCTGTTGGGTTTCCTTGTTCCGCCATCATCGACTGAATCTACTATTAATTGTATGTTTGTATGTTTGTTGGTCTTCCATTGAGCTGGTGGTTTGTCCACGTGCTTCTCTCTCTCTCTCTGTATTGGTCGCCGGGCGGTTGCTAGGTGCTTTGCCTGGTCAGGCCGCTCGGGGAACAACATGGTGGCCATTCTGTTTTGTAGTGAAGAGTTTGACCTCTCTGTCATGCTGCGGTGATTTACCTTTTCAGTCTCCGTGTTTTGGCGGGCTGCAGTATTCCTCTTTCCAGAGAGAGCACGACAAAGGGTTTGAAGACAGATCTACGAATAGAAGTCCTTTTGAATTAGCAACCAATTAGCTACCATTTAGGAACATATTGAAAATTGACCAGCATTTTAGATTGTGAATATTAAATCAGAAGTTCTGGCTGACAAGAACAATGTCTGCTGTTGATATCTCTTTAATGGGATCATATGAGGGGAATACCGCAGCTACACCAACTGGTTCCAGCTCTGCTCTCTCCGTCATGCTGTTAATGACCTGAAGGGTGATGGTCTGGCTTTGGCCCGGTCTGGCTTTGGCCTGGGCTGGTGTGGCTTTGGTCTGGTGCAGACATGGGTTCAAATAACATTTGTTTTCTTCCAAATACTTCAGCAGCTCTTGATTGAGCTAGCCTGGCACCTGGCACAATGGAACCAAAAGTACAAAACCCTCCAGGCAGGATCACTCAAACGCTCAAAGTATTTGAAAGAAAACAACTACTGTGATCCCAGGTCTGGTCTGGTCTGGTGTGGTGCTGGACTGGACTACAGTGAGGTGGGGGTGGGGAGAATGGAGAATGGGGGATGTGTGTTGAGAAGGGGAGGTTAGGAGGGGAGTGGGGACCAACTGGGACTATCTATGGAACAATGCATAAGTGCACTACATAATTAGTGTTTAGAATATAGGCTACATACTAGCTAGTGTGTTTAGGAATAGAGATTGAATCATCTGATAGGACCAAGGAAAGCACATTTTACTTGTCATATAAATCCGGAGGTCTTCCTCATCAATTTAAAAGTCATTTTGACAACCAAGTTGCCCCTGTTAATCACAGTATGATACAATTATACAATCTATTTTATGTGACTTGAAGCTGGTGGTGAAAAGAGACCAGTGCTGAACATGTCCTGGGTCATGTCCTGGCAAAACAAAACTCTGCTTTCTTATTGAACAAATTCAGCTGTTACAGTACCTCACTGTTTCACTCCATTTCAAAACATTCTCTCATTACTAAACATGACCCAGGTCCCTCCGAACCTTCTCTGTTCTGACCCCCCTGTGCATGGGCGATCGCTCCTCCTCCACTCCTCCCCAGTCCGGCACCCCCTGACCTGCCTGCACCGCCCAACAAAAATCTCCTCCGGCAAAGCCGCCTTGTCTGGGATATTTTTTGCCAGGGTCCTCGCTCTCTGAGTGACTGACAGGAACTGAAGTGGTCAACCAATCATCAATCAATCACAATCTCCTCCAAGCCAATCAACTGTCATATCATCAGCTGTGAGATTCTGCCATTTGTCTCTACATGAGTCTGTCTGTCAAGTGTCGTTTCAACATTCATATGTCACGTTCTGAGGACAAGATGACGATAACACAGTGACTAAATGGCAGCAAGGAGAACGTGTTTGTGGTCATGTTCCAATGTCCACACTAGCCCACTACTTAGAATACCTGCCCAATACCACAGGAGGTTGGTGGCACCTTAATTGGGGAGGACAGGCTCGTGGTAATGGCTGGAGCAGAATGAGTGGAATGGTATCAAATACATGGTTTCCATGGTTTCCATGTGTTTGATGCCATTCCATTGGCTCCATTCCAGACATTATTATGAACCTTCCTCCCATCAGCAGCCTCCATTGTTTCATACTAAGAAGTGTGCTGGTATGTGGATATCGGGACGGCGATTGTTTAAGTGCCCTCTCATGACCTCTGTAGTGTGATAGGTGATCATATACATTAGCATCGCTGCTATATGATCAATACAAGTGTGTCTTTTCTGGCCTGTTGTGATCAGCACCTCTGTTAGATGCTGTCCACAACACTGCTCTTCTGTCTTGGTAGATGGCTTTTCTTAGTGTGTCTGTTTAGTGTCTTCATACTAATGTTGGTGGTGGTGTAACAGTTCAACGACCTTGGCACTTTCAGTAGGGCCAGACATTGTACAGCCAGACATTGAACAGCCAGACATTGAACAGCCAGACATTGAACAGCCAGGCATTGAACAGCCAGGCATTGAACAGCCAGGCATTGAACAGCCAGGCATTGAACAGCCAGACATTGGACAGCCAGACATTGAACAGCCAGACATTGGACAGCCAGACATTGAACAGCCAGACATTGAACAGCCAGGCATTGAACAGCCAGGCATTGAACAGCCAGGCATTGAACAGCCAGGCATTGAACAGCCAGACATTGAACAGCCAGGCATTGAACAACCAGACATTGAACAGCCAGACATTGAACAGCCAGACATTGAACAGCCAGACATTGAACAGCCAGGCATTGAACAGCCAGGCATTGAACAGCCAGGCATTGAACAGCCAGGCATTGAACAGCCAGACATTGAACAGCCAGGCATTGAACAGCCAGGCATTGAACAACCAGACATTGAACAGCCAGACATTGAACAGCCAGGCATTGAACAACCAGACATTGAACAGCCAGACATTGAACAACCAGACATTGAACAGCCAGACATTGAACAGCCAGGCATTGAACAGCCAGGCATTGAACAGCCAGGCATTGAACAACCAGACATTGAACAGCCAGACATTGAACAGCCAGGCATTGAACAGCCAGGCATTGAACAGCCAGGCATTGAACAGCCAGGCATTGAACAGCTAGGCATTGAACAGCCAGGCATTGAACAGCCAGGCATTGAACAGCCAGACATTGAACAGCCAGACATTGAACAGCCAGGCATTGAACAGCCAGGCATTGAACAGCCAGGCATTGAACAGCCAGGCATTGAACAACGAGACATTGAACAGCCAGACATTGAACAGCCAGACATTGAACAGCCAGACATTGAACAGCCAGACATTGAACAGCCAGACATTGAACAGCCAGACATTGAACAGCCAGACATTGAACAGCCAGGCATTGAACAGCCAGACATTGAACAGCCAGACATTGAACAGCCAGGCATTGAACAGCTAGGCATTGAACAGCCAGGCATTGAACAGCCAGGCATTGAACAACGAGACATTGAACAGCCAGACATTGAACAGCCAGGCATTGAACAGCCAGGCATTGAACAGCCAGGCATTGAACAGCCAGGCATTGAACAACGAGACATTGAACAGCCAGACATTGAACAGCCAGACATTGAACAGCCAGACATTGAACAGCCAGACATTGAACAGCCAGACATTGAACAGCCAGACAAGCATTTATGTCATCATATTGATTTGTCTTTAATCACAAATGGTATGTATGGTGTTTTCTCCTGGAGCATGTAGGTGTGTGTCCATGTACACGGTGTATCCATACCATTTCGTTTTGATGGAGGGTATTTAGACTTAGAGGAGGCAAAAGGGGTCCCTTAAACGGACAGAAATATTGTCCAGAAATGACCTAATTGGACAGAAAGGTGTCTTCAGACAGTAAATTGACTGGTGTTTATATCAAATATCACTGTGAATACGGCCAACGCCAGAAAGTTCCAGCCTGAGATGCCTATAGAGTGAGTAGCCTACTAGCATATCTCCAGGTTAGTTCCAGTTTCCTGCCCCCCCCTCCCAGACACTGTTTATTGGCATCTCTTCCTCCCAGCGTGAGCTAGCTGCCATCTGCTGCTCTGATCAGGTTTCTCCCTAACAGGAAGTGGGAGTGGCGGTGGGGTCGGGGGTCTGCCACAGATCACTGAGCTGCTGAGTTAACCAGAGACACCCCCGCCGGGTGTGAAAGAGGCAAAGGATTTGAGCCAATTGTTAGTAGTACTATTTGACATTCCCCATAGTAGGATCTCATTAACTCTTGGAGGTCTAAACTTTAACAAGTGTTTGGTTTTATATCCCAGCTATTGATCTTCTTTAGAAGTTGTCTACTCTGAGAGACTGTTGATCTTCTTTAGAGGTTGTCTACTCTGAGAGACTGTTGATCTCCTTTAGAGGTTGTCTACTCTGAGATGCTGTTGATCTCCTTTAGAGGTTGTCTACTCTGAGAGGCTGTTGATCTCCTTTAGAGGTTGTCTACTCTGAGAGGCTGTTGATCTCCTTTAGAGGTTGTCTACTCTGAGAGGCTGTTGATCTCCTTTAGAGGTTGTCTACTCTGAGAGGCTGTTGATCTCCTTTAGAGGTTGTCTACTCTGAGAGGCTGTTGATCTCCTTTAGAGGCTGTTGATCTCCTTTAGAGGTTGTCTACTCTGAGAGGCTGCTGATCTCCTTTAGAGGTTGTCTACTCTGAGAGACTGTTGATCTCCTTTAGAGGTTGTCTACTCTGAGAGACTGTTGATCTCCTTTAGAGGTTGTCTACTCTGAGAGGCTGTTGATCTCCTTTAGAAGTTGTCTACTCTGAGAGACTGTTGATCTCCTTTAGAGGTTGTCTACTCTGAGAGACTGTTGATCTCCTTTAGAGGTTGTCTACTCTGAGAGGCTGTTGATCTCCTTTAGAGGTTGTCTACTCTGAGAGGCTGTTGATCTCCTTTAGAGGCTGTTGATCTCCTTTAGATGTTGTCTACTCTGAGAGGCTGTTGATCTCCTTTAGACGTTGTCTACTCTGAGAGGCTGGTGATCTCCTTTAGAGGTTGTCTACTCTGAGAGGCTAATGATCTCCTTTAGAGGTTGTCTACTCTGAGAGGATGTTGATCTCCTTTAGAGGCTGTTGATCTCCTTTAGAGGTTGTCTACTCTGAGAGGCTGGTGATCTCCTTTAGAGGTTGTCTACTCTGAGAGACTGTTGATCTCCTTTAGAGGTTGTCTACTCTGAGAGACTGTTGATCTCCTTTAGAGGTTGTCTACTCTGAGAGGCTGTTGATCTCCTTTAGAAGTTGTCTACTCTGAGAGACTGTTGATCTCCTTTAGAGGTTGTCTACTCTGAGAGACTGTTGATCTCCTTTAGAGGTTGTCTACTCTGAGAGGCTGTTGATCTCCTTTAGAGGTTGTCTACTCTGAGAGGCTGTTGATCTCCTTTAGAGGCTGTTGATCTCCTTTAGATGTTGTCTACTCTGAGAGGCTGTTGATCTCCTTTAGACGTTGTCTACTCTGAGAGGCTGGTGATCTCCTTTAGAGGTTGTCTACTCTGAGAGGCTAATGATCTCCTTTAGAGGTTGTCTACTCTGAGAGGATGTTGATCTCCTTTAGAGGCTGTTGATCTCCTTTAGAGGTTGTCTACTCTGAGAGGCTGTTGATCTCCTTTAGAGGTTGTCTACTCTGAGAGGCTGCTGATCTCCTTTAGAGGTTGTCTATTCTGAGAGGCTGCTGATCTCCTTTAGAGATTGTCTACTCTGAGAGGCTGCTGATCTCCTTTAGAGGCTCTTGATCTCCTTTAGAGGTTGTCTACTCTGAGAGGCTGTTGATCTCCTTTAGAGGTTGTCTACTCTGAGAGGCTGTTGATCTCCTTTAGAGGTTGTCTACTCTGGGAGGCTGTTGATCTCCTTTAGAGGTTGTCTACTCTGAGAGGCTGCTGATCTCCTTTAGAGGTTGTCTACTCTGAGAGGCTGCTGATCTCCTTTAGAGGCTGTTGATCTCCTTTAGAGGTTGTCTACTCTGAGAGGCTGTTGATCTCCTTTAGAGGTTGTCTACTCTGAGAGGCTGGTGATCTCCTTTAGAGGTTGTCTACTCTGAGAGACTGTTGATCTCCTTTAGAGGTTGTCTACTCTGAGAGGCTATTGCTCTCCTTTAGAGGTTGTCTACTCTGAGAGGCTGTTGATCTCCTTTAGAGGTTGTCTACTCTGAGAGGCTGTTGATCTCCTTTAGAGGTTGTCTACTCTGAAAGGCTGGTGACCTCCTTTAGAGGCTGTTGATCTCCTTTAGAGGTTGTCTACTCTGGGAGAGACTAAGTCCTGGGTCAGCTATATTGAGGACCTACAGAGGAGAGATGGGACAGTTAAAATGAGCACTCAGGTTTCAGACAGTATTCAACATGATATACGGTTCTGTCTAATCTATAAGGCTAAGGGCTTTTCACTACAGAGCTGAGCCGAACCAAGCTGTACTGAGATGGCCCGGTTATGCATCCACCATAGTTGCTGGAACTGTTCTGAAAGGAAAATGTGAAAAGAACATATCGGAGCCAACAGGCCGGCACAAGAGTTTAAAAAGGCGATTACAGAATACCTTGGTCTTATCAAAGCCCAGTTTAGTCAACAGAACTCCTCTGTAATCTCATGCTTCTCTCTCATGTAGAGTAGAATAACTGGTTGTCTAGATGCTATGGTGTGGGTTTCCGGAGGAGCATGGTACTGTGCGGTGCTTGATGGGGAATGTAGGGAGATGGGAGTTGTAGTTTTATACCTGTTATCTGCCCGTCTGTCTATCCATGCGTCTGTCTGTCTGCCTGTCTGCTGCTCTGTCCTCCGCTGTCCGGTGCCCATCCCTCTCTTTCTCTCTCCCCCCCCCTGAGTCTGGCTAACACAGTCTCTCTATTCCTCAGGGGGACGCGTCAAGACCTGGAAGAGAAGATGGTTCATTCTCACAGACAACTGTCTGTATTACTTTGAGTACACCACTGTAAGTACAACTGCCTGTATTACTTTGAGTACACCACTGTAAGTACAACTGTCTGTATTACTTTGAGTACACCACTGTAAGTACAACTGCCTGTATTACTTTGAGTACACCACTGTAAGTACAACTGCCTGTATTACTTTGAGTACACCACTGTAAGTACAACTGCCTGTATTACTTTGAGTACACCACTGTAAGTACAACTGTCTGTATTACTTTGAGTACACCACTGTAAGTACAACTGTCTGTATTCCTTTGAGTACACCACTGTAAGTACTGGACTGGAACTGGAAGCCATCGGTTATGTAATATCCCTTTAGTAACGCCACATTTTGAGGTGTAATATCCCTTTAGTAACACCACATTTTGTAGTGTAATATCCCTTTAGTAACGCCACATTTTGAGGTGTAATATCCCTTTAGTAACACCACATTTTGTAGTGTAATATCCCTTTAGTAACACCACATTTTGTAGTGTAATATCCCTTTACTAACACCACATTTTGTAGTGTAATACCCCTTTAGTAACACCACATTTTGTAGTGTAATATCCCTTTACTAACACCACATTTTGTAGTGTAATATCCCTTTAGTAACACCACATTTTGTAGTGTAATATCCCTTTACTAACACCACATTTTGTAGTGTAATATCCCTTTAGTAACACCACATTTTGTAGTGTAATATCCCTTTAGTAACGCTACATTTTGTGGATTAATATCCCTTTAGTAACACCACATTTTGTAGTGTAATATCCCTTTAGTAACACCACATTTTGTAGTGTAATATCCCTTTAGTAACACCACATTTTGTAGTGTAATATCCCTTTAGTAACACCACATTTTGTGGATTAATATCCCTTTAGTAACACCACATTTTGTGGATTAATATCCCTTTAGTAACACCACATTTTGTGGATTAATATCCCTTTAGTAACACCACATTTTGTAGTGTAAATCCCTTTAGTAACACCACATTTTGTAGTGTAATATCCCTTTAGTAACACCACATTTTGTAGTGTAATATCCCTTTAGTAACACCACTTTCTGTAGTGTAATATCCCTTTAGTAACACCACATTTTGTAGTGTAATATCCCTTTAGTAACACCACATTTTGTAGTGTAATATCCCTTTAGTAACACCACATTTTGTGGTGTAATATCCCTTTAGTAACACCACATTTTGTGGATTAATATCCCTTTAGTAACACCACATTTTGTGGTGTAATATCCCTTTAGTAACGCCACATTTTGTGGATTAATATCCCTTTAGTAACACCACATTTTGTGGTGTAATATCCCTTTAGTAACACCACATTTTGCTGTCTGTATTTTAAGCCATGTCCCACAGCAGTCCTTAAAACAGGTTCATCTTAACTTCCATGTTTCTGTCCTCTTAACAGGTTCATCTTAACTTCCATGTTTCTGTCCTATAGGACAAAGAGCCCAGAGGGATCATTCCACTGGAGAACCTCAGCATCCGGGAGGTTGAGGACAAGAAGCCTGTAAGCACACACTGCACTCTTTGCTGGTTCGACCACATAACACACACGTTTGTTTTACTCTCCTTTGGGGACCAAACAATTGATTCCCATTCAAAATCCTATTTTCCCTGACCCCTGACCTTAGCCCTAATTGTAACCCTAAACCTAACCTCTAAGCCTAAAATAGTCATTTTTTTCTTGTGGGGACTGGCAAAATGTTCCTTGTTTTACTATCATTGTGAGGACTTCTGGTCCCCATAAGGATAGTAAAAACACACACACATTGGAGATAAAAGAACACCGTCAAATTTCTTGATCTTAATATGATCAGGAAGTATAATCAGGAAATAAGACCGTTATTTCACCTCCCATTCGTTTGCGATTGAGGCATGTAGCTGCTCAACACAACTAATGATGTGTGACATGGACAAATATTGACCTGAGTGCTCTTCTGAGATCTGCGAGATATGACAAAATGATTTTGGACTGATCCATCCTGTCATCTCCTTCCTGCTGAAGTGTGCACCAGTTCACTACTCCCCATACAATGGACAGCATTGGATTGGTGTAAACATGGGTTAGAGGGAGTTTCCATATTGCAGTAATTTCCTTCCAAATCCATGAAGGGAAGTGAACAAGTGCACACTTCGGCAGAAAGGGGAGATTATAGTCCAATAATGTCTCAGACTAGACGTTGTCTCCCCCTGGTGGTGGTGTGGAACAGCACATCAAATCAAAATTTATTTGTCACGTGCGCCAAATACAACACTGACCTTACAGTGAAATACTTACTTACAGTTACAGGCTCTAACCAATAGTGCGAAAAAGATGTGTGTGTGTGTGTGTGTGTGTGTGTGTGTGTGTGTGTGTGTGTGTGTAGGTAAGTAAAGAAATAAAACAACAGTAAAAAGACATTTGAAATAAGAGTAGAGGCTATATACAGACACCTGTTAGGCTGATTGAGGTAGTATGTACATGTAGATATGGTTAAAGTGACTGTGCATATATGATGAACAGAGAGTAGCAGTAGCGTAAAAGAGGGGTTGGTGGGTGGAGGGACACAATGCAGACAGCCCGGTTAGCCAATGTGCGGGAGCACACACACGCACACCTTCTTAAACTCAGCAGTTCTGATACAGTTGTGGCAGTCCTCACATTCTCTCTCCTTGCCTCATTGTCAAAACGTTTTGGAGGAGAAGAACCGATTGGAGGAACCTTAGATGTTCTGCTCCAATGTGTTTAGAGAAGATGAGGAGGGAGGACCTGAGTAATCAAGACAACACCATTTAGATTCCCTCTCCTCTCCTCTGCATAGAACTGCTTTGAGCTCTTCATCCCAGAGAACAAGGACCAGGTGATCAAGGCCTGTAAGACAGAGGCGGACGGCAGAGTGGTGGAGGGGAACCACACCTTCTACAGGATCTCTGCTCCCACCACGGAGGAGAAGGATGAGTGGATGAACAGCATCAAGTCAGTACTACTGCTTATCAACAACTTATCAATGGCTTATGGATGTGTTGGGATTTTGTTATGAATGGGTAATGGTTGTGTTGTGATTTTGTTATGAATGGGTTATGAATGGGTTATGGATGTCTTGTGATTTTGTTATGAATGGGTTATGAATGTGTTGTGATTTTGTTATGAATGGGTTATGAATGGGTTATGGATGTCTTGTGATTTTGTTATGAATGGGTTATGAATGGGTTATATATGTGTTGTGATTTTGTTATGAATGGGTTATATATGTGTTGTGATTTTGTTATGAATGGGTTATGAATGTCTTGTGATTTTGTTATGAATGGGTTATGGATGTGTTGTGATTTTGTTATGAATGGGTTATGAATGTCTTGTGATTTTGTTATGAATGGGTTATGGATGTGTTGTGATTTTGTTATGAATGGGTTATGAATGTGTTGTGATTTTGTTATGAATGGGTTATATATGTGTTGTGATTTTGTTATGAATGGGTTATATATGTGTTGTGATTTTGTTATGAATGGGTTATATATGGGTTGTGATTTTGTTATGAATGGGTTATGGATGTGTTGTGATTTTGTTATGAATGGGTTATGGATGTGTTGTGATTTTGTTATGAATGGGTTATGAATGGGTTATATATGTGTTGTGATTTTGTTATGAATGGGTTATGAATGGGTTATGAATGGGTTATGGATGTGTTGTGATTTTGTTATGAATGGGTTATATATGTGTTGTGATTTTGTTATGAATGGGTTATATATGTGTTGTGATTTTGTTATGAATGGGTTATGGATGTGTTGTGATTTTGTTATGAATGGGTTATGAATGGGTTATATATGTGTTGTGATTTTGTTATGAATGGGTTATGAATGTGTTGTGATTTTGTTATGAATGTTTTATGGAAGCCCTAATTTAGATACTATTCAAATAAAAAGTTACCTGTTATCTCTCTTAATTTGATGTGTAATCCTAAAATACTCTCTTAATTTGATGTGTAATCCTAAAATACTCTCTTAATTTGATGTGTAATCCTAAAATACTCTCTTAATTTGATGTGTAATCCTAAAATACTCTCTTAATTTGATGTGTAATCCTAAAATACTCTCTTAATTTGATGTGTAATCCTAAAATACTCTCTTAATTTGATGTGTAATCCTAAAATACTCTCTTAATTTGATGTGTAATCCTAAAATACTCTCTTAATTTGATGTGTAATCCTAAAATTCTCGTAGCTTCCTTTTGACCTCTGTTCCTTTCCACCATACACATTGATAATAAACTAGGTTATCCCACCAGGGGAGTGTACTGACTACCCCCTTTCTACCCCCACCCTCACAGAGCTGCCATCAGCAGGGATCCCTTCTATGAGATGCTGGCCACCCGCAAGAAGAAGGTCTCCTCCATGAAGAGACACTAGAGCTGCTCAGGACTCCTCCTCTTCCCCCCGTTGAGAGAGTTTGGACCCATCCTGCTGAGACCCTGAGACTTGTGTTTTCAGGCCTGGGGATGGGGTTGGGGCAGGGGCTGCAGACTGGGGGTTGGGGCCTCTTGCCTCGGTCAGCATTTCTCTGGGATAGGCTCTAGCTTTGGGATTCCACAGACCGACCAACAGGACAGGGTGCATGCTGTCCTGCCTCCCCCTCCTCCTCTTCCCCCTGCTCCTGTCTCTGTGGCTGAATGCTCTCCGTCTCTCTCTAAACTCTTTGCTGTGTGTATTTTGGGAGGAAGGGGTCTATCGCTTTCTGGGTAAAATGGATCCCCTCCCTCAAAAAGACATGTGCACACACACCCATACTGTCACACACACCAATGTCGTACACTGAAGTCATACACACAAAACACACACACACACACACACAACACACACACACACACACACACACACACACACACCTCATCTAAACTCAGCAGGTCTGATGGAGTTGTTGTGGCATCCCAACCAAAATATTCTTACTAGCTTTCAAAAGGAAAGGTGAGATGCTTTTCTGTATACGTTAATATGATGGGCAACGTGTGTTTGTAGAGCTTACTACTGTATATATTTCCCTCAGAATCTTGAGCTTTTGGGTTTCAGTTTTACTTTTTGATAAGGTTTTTAGAAAGACTGAGGGGGAATGGGTTATATTGCCAACCGACGATTTTTTTGAAACGAGAATAAACTTTTTTGAAGTCTTTCTGTCAAAGTTGCCTCTCAGGAGATTGTTACTTGGCTCTGGATCGGTCTGTATCAGGATAAACTTAAGACTCTGTCCAAACTGTCACTCAGTAACTGAAGGAAGAGTTCATTTACAATGAGTTTTTAAAATGAACATGTTTGCCATGACATTTGCCTGTTTATATGCACATCATCTGTGACAATAATTGAGCTTTGACAGCTGTATTCCTCCACAGCTGTTTGCCCCCGACTCTTCGTTGTTCATATGTGTCCCCAGATGTTTGACAGCAGTTTAGACGTGCTAACTTTGTTGTGAAAACACACTCCAAAACACGGTTGTTAAACACAGTGTCGTGTTCATTAGGCACCGAAACGGAAGAACGGGGACTGAAAAAGGTGGGGACTAACTTGACTTGTCCCATGAGATGTGTTCATTTTCGTTTTCCATTGTGTGCACTAATGTACACTTCCCTGATGAGTGGTTTGCACATGGTCTTAGTGTGGGATTATGGGCGAGGGCTCAGCTATCGCACTTCATTTCCTGTTGGACTTGGAGGTCCATTCAGGGGACTAGAGAGTCTGTCAGCGAGAGTGTCTGTGTATCTGTCAGTCAGTACGGGCCACAACTCAGGGGCTCACAGAGTTTTGAGGTGTCTGGAAATTGAGGTATTGTCCTCATCTGCCCTGTCCCTCTATTCTGTCCTCTTTTCTCTTCTCTTCTCTCTTTCCTTGTCTTTCACGCATCTCTCTTTTTCCTCTCATATTTCTCCTCTCTCTTTCTCTCGCTCACTTTCTGTAAATGTAACATACACACAAGATAATGGAACAATAATCACATTTTATGGTGTACAAATGACTAGGTATCCCCCTTTCCCGGTATCCTATTTCCTATTCATTGTCTACTTGACACTCCCAATGAAATGTGTCCTATCATGCTGCTGGTTAGCTAATTTACAAAGATGCTCTTTCTAAGTGGAGCTGGTTATTTTTACCTCTTAAATGCAACAAAGATGCCCTCGCCTATCTTTTTATCCCATAGGAGCACTCTTAAATGTCCTTCCTCATTTGTAGACACAGTATAAAATGCTAGAACAATCCAGGTTTCACCTTCTTCAACCCACACTCACCATCCTAAAGCATTGGAATAGCTCTCTCACTTATTTCAAATAGCTGTTGCATCCTTTACTGTACAATAATACAGTAATAATACCTGTAAGACAAACAACGCCTAGGAATACAGTAAAAATACCTGTAAGACAAACAACGTCTAGGAATACAGTAATAATACCTGTAAGACAAACAACGCCTAGGAATACAGTAAAAATACCTGTAAGACAAACAACGCCTAGGAATACAGTAAAAATACCTGTAAGACAAACAACGCCTAGGAATACAGTAAAAATACCTGTAAGACAAACAACGCCTAGGAATACAGTAATAATACCTGTAAGACAAACAACGCCTAGGAATACAGTAAAAATACCTGTAAGACAAACAACGCCTAGGAATACAGTAAAAATACCTGTAAGACAAACAACGCCTAGGAATACAGTAATAATACCTGTAAGACAAACAACGCCTAGGAATACAGTAATAATACCTGTAAGACAAACAACGCCTAGGAATACAGTAAAAATACCTGTAAGACAAACAACGCCTAGGAATACAGTAATAATACCTGTAAGACAAACAACGCCTAGGAATACAGTAATAATACCTGTAAGACAAACAACGCCTAGGAATACAGTAAAAATACCTGTAAGACAAACAACGCCTAGGAATACAGTAATAATACCTGTAAGACAAACAACGCCTAGGAATACAGTAAAAATACCTGTAAGACAAACAACGCCTAGGAATACAGTAATAATACCTGTAAGACAAACAACGCCTAGGAATACAGTAATAATACCTGTAAGACAAACAACGCCTAGGAATACAGTAATAATACCTGTAAGACAAACAACGCCTAGGAATACAGTAATAATACCCATAGGACAAACCAAGCCTGGGCAGTGGACTGTCCGTTCCTAATTGGAACACCCTGGAATGTTTGGATTGGATTTGAGACAAAACACAGCTGTTGATCAGGAATGTACCACTATGCTCCATAGTGGTGGAACTACTCTGATCAGGAATGTACCACTATGCTCCATAGTGGTGAACTACTCTGATCAGGAATGTACCACTATGCTCCATAGTGGTGAACTACTCTGATCAGGAATGTACCACTATGCTCCATAGTGGTGAACTACTCTGATCAGGAATGTACCACTATGCTCCATAGTGGTGGAACTACTCTGATCAGGAATGTACCACTATGCTCCATAGTGGTGGAACTACTCTGATCAGGAATGTACCACTATGCTCTATAGTGGTGGAACTACTCTGATCAGGAATGTACCACTATGCTCCATAGTGGTGAACTACTCTGATCAGGAATGTACCACTATGCTCCATAGTGGTGAACTACTCTGATCAGGAATGTACCACTATGCTCCATAGTGGTGGAACTACTCTGATCAGGAATGTACCACTATGCTCCATAGTGGTGGAACTACTCTGATCAGGAATGTACCACTATGCTCCATAGTGGTGAACTACTCTGATCAGGAATGTACCACTATGCTCCATAGTGGTGAACTACTCTGATCAGGAATGTACCACTATGCTCCATAGTGGTGAACTACTCTGATCAGGAATGTACCACTATGCGCCATAGTGGTGGAACTACTCTGATCAGGAATGTACCACTATGCTCCATAGTGGTGGAACTACTCTGATCAGGAATGTACCACTATGCTCCATAGTGGTGGAACTACTCTGATCAGGAATGTACCACTATGCTCCATAGTGGTGAACTACTCTGATCAGGAATGTACCACTATGCTCCATAGTGGTGGAACTACTCTGATCAGGAATGTACCACTATGCTCCATAGTGGTGGAACTACTCTGATCAGGAATGTACCACTATGCTCCATAGTGGTGGAACTACTCTGATCAGGAATGTACCACTATGCTCCATAGTGGTGAACTACTCTGATCAGGAATGTACCACTATGCTCCATAGTGGTGGAACTACTCTGATCAGGAATGTACCACTATGCTCTATAGTGGTGGAACTACTCTGATCAGGAATGTACCACTATGCTCCATAGTGGTGAACTACTCTGATCAGGAATGTACCACTATGCTCCATAGTGGTGAACTACTCTGATCAGGAATGTACCACTATGCTCCATAGTGGTGGAACTACTCTGATCAGGAATGTACCACTATGCTCCATAGTGGTGGAACTACTCTGATCAGGAATGTACCACTATGCTCCATAGTGGTGAACTACTCTCCCAGTGCAAGACCTCTTAAGTCAGCCTTGGTATACATGATTTGTTTTTAAAGTGGAATCGTACATGGCATCACAATTGCATCCAGCAAATGCAGCTTTATTTGTGCATAAAACCTTCTCTCTACTCTGTGATCAGTGCCTGGCTGTCTGTTATTCATGGTTTTCCTCATTTATGGAGGCACATTCATGACAAAAATAAAGAAGCATCGATATTGACAAATTATTCATCAGTATTAGTTTTATTTCAATATATTTTTTTGTTGTGCCAAGAATCTGCTTCCATAGCACATAGCCCTGTTTCCCTGATTTAGTTTCTCCTAGCCTCGTCTCAGCAGACTGCTTATAGAGATGACAAGGAAACAGCAAATAAAACAATCAGAAATCTAGACAGAATTTGGTTACTGGTTATTTATCAAGGTTGTATATACTTAAATGTATAGTGGATTTATCTGTTTTTTTCATGTTATTTCTTGAGTTTTAATGTAGCAATATGATGTTATTATTAGCCCATTTTGTTTTTGTTTCGTAGTGTTTGATTTGAGGTTTCTATCATTGCCATGTAATCAAAAGCTGAAATAAAGTAAAGACAAACTTGTCACTACGGCTGACTGACTGAGTGTGTACTAGATGGCCATTCTGGAATTCATTCAAAATATCAAATGTTTGTCTTTAATAATAGCTCATACAACAATCACATTAAAAACAGTCTGTTGAACTTTTTTTTGTTGCATTATAATTATGACATTTTCATTTTAAGGCCTTGTTCTTAATCTACGAACAAAACCAAGGGAATTGGACGGATGTAGATTTTTTCTCCAGGTTCTTATTGAACAGACCCACTAGAGGGCAGCACACTATCAGTACATGTGCTGTAGAGGAGAGAGCAGAACAATAAGTCATACTGTCATAACGTCCACATAGAGGCATTGGCTCTTATTGAACAGACCCACTAGAGGGCAGCACACTATCAGTACATGTGCTGTAGAGGAGAGAGCGTAACAGTAAGTCATACTGTCATAACGTCCACATAGAGGCAGCCTATTACCACACCTGTGAAGCCTATTGGCCTGTGACTAAATAACAAGCAGTAGCTGGAGAACAGAAAAGTACTTCAAACTGTTTTGTCATCATTACTTCCTTCAGCTCACTTGTCCTTGAGCCTATTATGTTCATAAACTAACATTCATAGCCTTTACACTGGCACAGACTGACTGAGAAATATCAATATTTACAAGTGAATGTGTATCATATTAAATGATGCCTGGAAATGGAAACTGAATCAATAAAAATGACTCTTTGCAATGGAATGGTGGCTGCTGGAAACAGCAGGGAATTAATGGCATTGTGATGGTAGAATGTAGAAAACAGCACTACAAACTAACAAAAACACTGGTTGTCTCCAAGTAGGAATAGCAGACTATTCAGGTAGAAGCTGCACGTCATATGTTGTGGATTCAATACAAACATTGTATTCTGGAACTCTAGTAAAATACCCTTATATATATGTTCTGCTTGAATCCTGCAACAGCCCTGGATACCTAAATGCCCCATGTATTGTCTCCCATACAGATTTTATGGGCATACTAACCTTTTATTTTGATTAAATAACAAAATACATCCTTGAATTTAGACAAATATAGTTGTGCTCATGGGTGTGGAGAGGTATGCTCCTTTCTGTCCCAGTGCAGTAAAAACATAATTTCCCTGTTTTATATGTATTTCCATACTATGATGTTGGAAAAATACTGTGAAAATTATGCTAATGCTGTTTTAGTATAAGAGCAGTTTGAAAAGACCACCTGAAATTTCAGCCTGTTTTGCTGAGATGGATTTTTGGACTGCCTGGTGACATAGACCAATAACAAAGAGAGTTTCAAACCTCTCTGCCAATAACAGCTTGTTTTCAGGTTCCTCCCGTTAGGCTCATCTAATTAGGCCACTCAGACCACTCCCAGACAGTCCGGGCTTCAGTAATTGCTATTTGCTAAGAAGTCATTTTTGTTTCTTTTGGACCATTTTAATAGAAAATAATAACTGTTAAGGTCCAAAACCGGCATCTGTTAAAGGTTCTGGATCTTCCAGCAGGACAACAACCACAAACACACATCAAAAGCACCCGGGAATGGTTCAAGAAGAAACACTGAACTGTTCTGGAGTAGCCAATGAAAAGTTCAGATCTGAATCACATCCAAGAGCTGAAAACAGCAGTTGGTGGAGGCCATCCCTCGAACATTAAAACATTAAAACAGTTGGTGGAGGCCATCCCTCTAACATTAAAACATTAAAGCAGTTGGTGGAGGCCATCCCTCTAACATTAAAACATTAAAGCAGTTGGTGGAGGCCATCCCTCTAACATTAAAACATTAAAGCAGTTGGTGGAGGCCATCCCTCGAACATTAAAACATTAAAGCAGTTGGTGGAGGCCATCCCTCGAACATTAAAACATTAAAGCAGTTGGTGGAGGCCATCCCTCGAACATTAAAACATTAAAGCAGTTGGTGGAGGCCATCCCTCTAACATTAAAACATTAAAGCAGTTGGTGGAGGCCATCCCTCTAACATTAAAACATTAAAGCAGTTGGTGGAGGCCATCCCTCGAACATTAAAACATTAAAGCAGTTGGTGGAGGCCATCCCTCTAACATTAAAACATTAAAGCAGTTGGTGGAGGCCATCCCTCTAACATTAAAACATTAAAGCAGTTGGTGGAGGCCATCCCTCGAACATTAAAACATTAAAGCAGTTGGTGGAGGCCATCCCTCGAACATTAAAACATTAAAGCAGTTGGTGGAGGCCATCCCTCGAACATTAAAACATTAAAGCAGTTGGTGGAGGCCATCCCTCTAACATTAAAACATTAAAGCAGTTGGTGGAGGCCATCCCTCTAACATTAAAACATTAAAGCAGTTGGTGGAGGCCATCCCTCGAACATTAAAACATTAAAGCAGTTGGTGGAGGCCATCCCTCTAACATTAAAACATTAAAGCAGTTGGTGGAGGCCATCCCTCTAACATTAAAGCAGTTGGTGGAGGCCATCCCTCGAACATTAAAACATTAAAGCAGTTGGTGGAGGCCATCCCTCTAACATTAAAACATTAAAGCAGTTGGTGGAGGCCATCCCTCTAACATTAAAACAGTTGGTGGAGGCCATCCCTCTAACATTAAAACATTAAAGCAGTTGGTGGAGGCCATCCCTCTAACATTAAAACATGAAAGCAGTTGGTGGAGGCCATCCCTCGAACATTAAAACATTAAAGCAGTTGGTGGAGGCCATCCCTCTAACATTAAAACATTAAAGCAGTTGGTGGAGGCCATCCCTCTAACATTAAAACATTAAAGCAGTTGGTGGAGGCCATCCCTCTAACATTAAAACATTAAAGCAGTTGGTGGAGGCCATCCCTCTAACATTAAAACATTAAAGCAGTTGGTGGAGGCCATCCCAATAACATTAAAACATTAAAGCAGTTGGTGGAGGCCATCCCTCGAACATTAAAACAGTTGGTGGAGGCCATCCCTCTAACATTAAAACAGTTGGTGGAGGCCATCCCTCGAACATTAAAACATTAAAGCAGTTGGTGGAGGCCATCCCTCGAACATTAAAACAGTTGGTGGAGGCCATCCCTCGAACATTAAAACAGTTGGTGGAGGCCATCCCTCGAACATTAAAACATTAAAGCAGTTGGTGGAGGCCATCCCTCGAACATTAAAACAGTTGGTGGAGGCCATCCCTCGAACATTAAAACAGTTGGTGGAGGCCATCCCTCTAACATTAAAACAGTTGGTGGAGGCCATCCCTCGAACATTAAAACAGTTGGTGGAGGCCATCCCTCGAACATTAAAACAGTTGGTGGAGGCCATCCCTCGAACATTAAAGCAGTTGGTGGAGGCCATCCCTCTAACATTAAAACATTAAAGCAGTTGGTGGAAGCCATCCCTCTAACATTAAAACATTAAAGCAGTTGGTGGAAGCCATCCCTCGAACATTAAAACATTAAAGCAGTTGGTGGAAGCCATCCCTCGAACATTAAAACAGTTGATGGAGGCCATCCCTCTAACATTAAAACATTAAAGCAGTTGGTGGAGGCCATCCCTCTAACATTAAAACATTAAAGCAGTTGGTGGAGGCCATCCCTCGAACATTAAAACATTAAAGCAGTTGGTGGAGGCCATCCCAATAACATTGTTTTTGCGGTGTTGAAAATCCAATAACAAGGTGTGGAGAACCAAACTTACTTTAGAAGAAATAGGGAATTATTTAAGAAAAGTTGGCAAGGGTGCCAACAATATATTTGGCCGCAACTGTATGGTTGCCATCAGGCCATGGAGGTGGTGTAACCGCTGTGAAATGGCTAGCTAGTTAGCAGTGCACGCTAGTAGTGTTTCAATCTGTGATGTCATTCGCTCTGAGACCTTGAAGTAGTTGTTTCCCTTGCTCAGCAAGGGCCATAGCCTTTGTAGAGCGATAGGTAATAATGCTTTGTGGAAGGCAGTTGTTGTGTTCAGCGGGTCTCTGGTTCGAGCCCAGGTTGGGGCAAGGAGAGGGATGGAAGCAACACTTACAGAGGCATGTAATGATTTCAATCCAGACCTCTCCAACTGGGCAAGAAACGGTTTCCACGTCATTCAAACAAAAACACGTGATCTCATGATGTTGAATCAACATGGAAAACTGATTGGATTGGCAGAAAGTCACCGACGTCAGGGAATAGTTTTTCTCCATACAACTTTGAACCTAAATCCAATGACATGCTGAATTATTTTGTTGATTTCACCTTGAATTCACATTAGTTGACATCTCAATTAAATGTAAATCAAAACTAGATGATTAAATGACATCTGTGAAAAGTGGATTTCAACATGCCAAAAGGTTTTCCCCAGGTGCATTGAACCGATGGTGAAGACAGGCTTGGTGCAAACTACGGCCTGCTAAATATTCTGTTTCTTGTAGTTCCTTCGTTTGATTACATTGTGAAAGGTGTCTTCAGTGACCACACCTTTGATGACACATGGGATAGAAATGATGGAAATGTGATGTCCAGTCAATTTTGATGGGAAGTGAAGAGTACTGCCCAATGTGAAAACAGTGTAATATACTGTTATTTACTGTACTGTACAAATCACATTCAAAGACAAAAATATGTATCTTCCATTTTGTTTCTATTGGATGAACTGGTTGTTAAAAGAACTACATTGAGAAGACATCATGAGGTTGGTTTTGGTGATTTAACCAATGTACTCATTATATTTCACAGTAAATGTATATTTTTGGATCAATGGTTGTGTGGTGAAAGATGTCTGCAAACAAAATGAATGCACAATGAAAGGTTTTGAAGGTAAGACTGGCTGCATTACCAGTTTGGACTTTAGAACTGAGAGGTTAGAAAATTCATCACATACTTGTGAAAAGAGTACCAAAGCTAAACAATGTACTAATTGATATTGAGATAAAAACAACTGCATGGAGACTTTAAGTAAACAACAACTAATTGCTAGTTGAATGTACTAATTGTGAGTTGCTCTGGATAAGACTGTGTACTAAAATGACTAAAATGTAGAATGCCATATCTGTTAAGAAAATACCCTCCTGATTAGCAAGGTAGATATCCCGTAAACTGTCAATTCAACAATGACAGCGTTTCATCTTTCCCTATCACACCCTTATCAAAACGGAAGGCTTCCAAGCCAGGTGTATCTTTTAAAAGCCCTTTTTGTTTACTCAGACGTTCTACTGCTTTCCATGATTGTCTTCACACTATTCAACTCTAACATTTCTTTATGGCCCCTGTATAAAACAAAGATGATAACATTTTAGAGAAATACCAAGCCATGTGACTGATGGGAAACGAACGGTATGTTGCCACAGAGAGAGAAGAATGACAGAGGGAGAGACTAACAATGAGAGGGAGAGGGAGAAAATGAGAGCGAAAGAGAGAGAGAGAGAGGGGGTAGTACAGCATGAGAGGGAATTCTTTGTTTTTGTAATCCTACTACCCTGTTTTCCACCTCAGGCACTCGCATATCTTACAGCACTGTGGAAACATTTCTCAGAAGCACTGTTTGTTTCCCATTGTGTCTGTCCTTGGTTTTCTCCACCAGATACGGAGAAGGGAACATAGATACATGAACAATGTAAGGCATTTCACGTCAGGATGGCACATAGAACAATGTCAAGTTTCAACTACAGTGAAATACTTCACTTACCCAACTGTGCAGTATTGCATCTCTAAGAGAGGAAGCTGTGTACAGGGTCAGTGGCAGTACCAAATATACAGTGTGCAGGGATACTGGAGTATTGCAGAATACTACAGTAGAGATACAAAGGATATTCACAAAGTATCTCAGAGTAAGAGTGCTGATCTAGCTTCATTTTTGCCTTTTAATTTGTGGTGAATAAGAGAAGGAAACTGATCCTAGATCAGCACTACTCTGAGGGGCTTTGTGAATACAGGCCCAGGACTGGCTGTGTGTGCCATAGGGCTTTGTGAATACAGGCCCTGGACTGGCTGTGCCATAGGGCTTTGTGAAAACAGGCCCTGGACTGTCTGTGTGTGCCATAGGGCTTTGTGAAAACAGGCCCTGGACTGTCTGTGTGTGCCATAGGGCTTTGTGAAAACAGGCCCTGGACTGTCTGTGTGTGCCATAGGGCTTTGTGAATACAGGCCCTGGACTGGATGTGTGTGCCATAGGGCTTTGTGAATACAGGCCCTGGACTGGCTGTGTGTGCCATAGGGCTTTGTGAATACAGGCCCTGGAGTGGCTGTGTGTGCCATAGGGCTTTGTGAATACAGGCCCTGGACTGGCTGTGCCATAGGGCTTTGTGAATACAGGCCCTGGACTGGCTTGCTGTGCTGTAGGATTTTGTGAATACAGGCCCTGGACTGGCTTGCTGTGCTTTAGGATTTTGTGAATACAGGCCCTGGACTGGCTTGCTGTGCTGTAGGATTTTGTGAATACAGGCCCTGGACTGGCTGTGTGTGCCATAGGGCTTTGTGAATACAGGCCCTGGACTGGCTGTTTGTGCCATAGGGCTTTGTGAATACAGGCCCTGGACTGGCTGTGTGTGCCATAGGGCTTTGTGAATACAGGCCCAGGATTGTCTGTGTGTGCCATAGGGCTTTGTGAATACAGGCCCTGGACTGGCTGTTTGTGCCATAGGGCTTTGTGAATACAGGCCCTGGACTGGCTGTGTGTGCCATAGGGCTTTGTGAATACAGGCCCTGGACTGGCTGTTTGTGCCATAGGGCTTTGTGAATACAGGCCCTGGACTGGCTGTGTGTGCCATAGGGCTTTGTGAATACAGGCCCTGGACTGGCTGTGTGTGCCATAGGGCTTTGTGAATACAGGCCCTGGACTGGCTGTGTGTGCCATAGGGCTTTGTGAATACAGGCCCTGGACTGGCTGTTTGTGCCATAGGGCTTTGTGAATACAGGCCCTGGACTGGCTTGCTGTGCTGTAGGATTTTGTGAATACAGGCCCTGGACTGGCTGTTTGTGCCATAGGGCTTTGTGAATACAGGCCCTGGACTGGCTTGCTGTGCTGTAGGATTTTGTGAATACAGGCCCTGGACTGGCTGTTTGTGCCATAGGGCTTTGTGAATACAGGCCCTGGACTGGCTTGCTGTGCTGTAGGATTTTGTGAATACAGGCCCTGGACTGGCTGTGTGTGCCATAGGGCTTTGTGAATACAGGCCCTGGACTGGCTGTGTGTGCCATAGGGATTTGTGAATACAGGCCCTGGACTGGCTTGCTGTGCCATAGGGCTCGGTCAACATTCCCTAACACTCCAAGCCAACAGGACGGGCATAGTGAAATACCTTCCCCTACTATACCACTACATGCAGTCATCCACTTGGCTTTGGCCCACGTCCAGTAGGGGCTGTGAGTGACTGTGCAATGAGAGGGTTGTGAATGTACAGATATAGGATCTTAATTTGATCACCATGTTGAAGGAGAACTTTCCTGAAATGCAGGACATTTAAAACGTATAGTGTATTTGAGGTTTAAAAGGCTTCTGAAATGTGTGATTTCCACTTTGACATTTCAGACTTGATTTTCTCTTACAAAAAAATATATCAACCCCTACAAAAAAGTCCATTAATTACAATCCACATAATAATTCACATTTCCTGTTGCTGCAGTGGCAAACTGGCTCAAATGAAGATCCCACACCTGTATGATGCTTTGGTTGGGCTGATGAGGTGGATTGAGACTGAGCACACTGCAGTGTAGTTCATTAAGGTACACCATAACAAAAAGTTTCAAAGCGTTCTGCAACGGAAAACTAAAACACACCATTCTTATTGGACAAGATCAGATAGTGCCTCCCTGTTTCACTTCATTCTGGACCCTTTTTTCTCAGTTTCGTACCTAATGGACACCGCCCACATCTCTTAAGCATTCAGTCAGTCAGGGCCAGGGCCAGGGCCAGCGGGATCAACTGTCTCCTCCTCTCCTCTCCTCCTCCTAAGTGGAGACATGTGAGGCCAGTCAGGCTTCAATTAGAGCCAGACGGTTTCCCAGAAGCGCGGCTGCCTCCCCCTGCCTCCTCGGCCCCACCGCGACGGGAGAGGGGCGTCTGGGCCGCACCCCACAGTGCCCCGGGCAACAGGCCCTGACCTCATACGGCCCTGGCCCGTCAGGCAGGAGAAAAAGCCTGCCGTATAGACTCAGATAAGCATGTTTATTCCCACGTCAACGCTCCTACAACTAAACAAACTCTCCTTTTTTTAAGGGCTGTGTTTCCAGTCGTAGCTGTAAACTAAAGTAACTGTGGTGAGGTTAGCCTGGGTATGCCAGAATGCTTTGAACTTGACATTGTTTCACTTTAGAGCATGTGCTCGTAGTATGGGCATACACCCCAAATGGAGCCCTGTTCCCTGTTGTCCACTACTGGATCCCTGGTCAAAAGAAGTGCACTACGTAGGGAATAAGGTGCTGTTTGGGACACAGTCATGGGCTCCCCGTCAGTTTGCTGGAACTCCAGTGACTACAGTACAAAGCACACAGCTAGCTATTAGACAGGAACACCAGTCACTGTGGTGGTCCTCTAATCACACTGATAAAACAAGCTCTTCACCACACAGACTCCGTGGAGCCCTTCGCTCATACTCACCGCTGCCACGCATTAAAAGGAAAACTCAGCACTTTATTTACCGTAGCTCTGTGACACGGCATGCTCTGTAACATAATGACTATCGCAAGCACTTTCAAACAATGGTCACGAGACATTGATTTGTTTAGGTCGTGTCTAGTGTGTGTGTGTGTGTGTGTGTGTGTGTGTGTGTGTGTGTGTGTGTGTGTGTGTGTGTGTGTGTGTGTGTGTGTGTGTGTGTGTGTGTGTGTGTGAGTGTGTGAAGATGCTTAGAATGGTAAACACATAATAAAGTGGTACACTGAGCTCCTGGGTCTGTTTTAGTGTTTTACACCTCATATCCTGTTCAAATCCCTTCAGGAATCCTGACTTCTTCAGATAGACACTGACTTCTTCCTGGAAGCTACCTCCAGCAGGATTTCTGAGAAAGGGAGTTAGGAAACACACACAGACACACACACACACACACACACACACACACACACACACACACACACACACACACACACACACACACACACACACACACACACACACACACACACACACACACACAGACACACACACACACACAGACAGACACAGACACAGACACACACACACAAAAATAGACAAGTCCCAATGTGAAAACAAGTCATCGAGGACGCTGGAGAGACACAGGGCCAACGGGACAAACAAGTATAAGCCTAACACCCTAACACAATGCACCTTTGTCTTCATTCTCACAGGGCAGACATTACACCAGGCGACTTTATCTTGTCATAGTGAATGCTGCAGCTCTTGCATTCTGGGAATCAGTGAATGGATAAGAGCATCTGATAAAGAACAAAAAATGTATGCAAATATTTTTTGACCTGACAAAACTCTACCCAACAATGCAACACAAGCATAGATTAACTGACCCGGTGTGTATCAGGTCTAACTAACCAAAACCAAGATAAGATGGTAATCATAAGTAAACAGTCATACTTTTGGGAAACCGATGAATAAGTTATTTTTGATTAGTTGTTTGAATAATTTATGATGAGTTGCTACAGTGCCTTGTGAAAGTATTCTGCCCCCTTGAACTTTGCGACCTTTTGCCACATTTCAGGCTTCAAACATAAAGATATAAAACTGTATTTTTTTGTGAAGAATCAACAACAAGTGGGACACAATCATGAAGTGGAACGGCATTTATTGGATATTTAAAACTTTTTTAACAAATCAAAAACTGAAAAATTGGGCGTGCAAAATTATTCAGCCCCTTTACTTTCAGTGCAGCAAACTCTCTCCAGAAGTTCAGTGAGGATCTCTGAATGATCCAATGTTGACCTAAATTACTAATGATGATAAATACAATCCACCTGTGTGTAATCAAGTCTCTGTATAAATGCACCTGCACTGTGATAGTCTCAGAGGTCCGTCAAAAGCGTAGAGAGCATCATGAAGAACAAGGAACACACCAGGCAGGTCCGAGAAACTTTTGTGAAGAAGTTTAAAGCCGGATTTGGATACAAAAAGATTTCCCAAGCTTTAAACATCCCAAGGAGCACTGTGCAAGCGATAATATTGAAATGGAAGGAGTATCAGACCACTGCAAATCTACCAACACCTGGCCGTCCCTCTAAACTTTCAGCTCATACAAGGAGAAGACTGATCAGAGATGAGGCCAAGAGGCCCATGATCACTCTGGATGAACTGCAGAGATCTACAGCTGAGGTGGGAGACTCTGTCCATAGGACAACAATCAGTCGTATATTGCACAAATCTGGCCTTTATGGAAGAGTGGCAAGAAGAAAGCCATTTCTTAAAGATATCCATAAAAAGTGTTGTTTAAAGTTTGCCACAAGCCACCTGGGAGACACACCAAACATGTGGAAGAAGGTGCTCTGGTCAGATGAAACCAAAATTGAACTTTTTGGCAACAATGCAAAACGTTATGTTTGGCGTAAAAGCAACACAGCTCATCACCCTGAACACACCATGCCCACTGTCAAACATGGTGGTGGCAGCATCATGGTTTGGGCCTGCTTTTCTTCAGCAGGGACAGGGAAGATGGTTAAAATTGATGGGAAGATGGATGGAGCCAAATACAGGACCATTCTGGAAGAAAACCTGATGGAGTCTGCAAAAGACCTGAGACTGGGACGGAGATTTGTCTTCCAACAAGACAATGATTCAAAACATAAAGCAAAATCTACAATGGAATGGTTCAAAAATAAACATATCCATGTGTTAGAATGGCCAAGTCAAAGTCCAGACCTGAATCCAATCGAGAATCTGTGGAAAGAACTGAAAACTGCTGTTCACAAATGCTCTCCATCCAACCTCACTGAGCTCGAGTTGTTTTGCAAGGAGGAATGGGAAAAAATGTCAGTCTCTCGATGTGCAAAACTGATAGAGACATACCCCAAGCGACTTACAGCTGTAATCGCAGCAAAAGGTGGCGCTACAAAGTATTAACTTAAGGGGGCTGAATAATTTTGCAGGCCCAATTTTTCAGTTTTTGATTTGTTAAAAAAGTTTTAAATATCCAATAAATGTCGTTCCACTTCATGATTGTGTCCCACTTGTTGTTGATTCTTCACAAAAAAATACAGTTTTATATCTTTATGTTTGAAGCCTGAAATGTGGCAAAAGGTCGCAAAGTTCAAGGGGGCCGAATACTTTCGCAAGGCACTGTATAATGTGCATTGACTATTTGCTTTATGACGGTAGCAGCATAATGGTAAGATTACTGGTAAGATTACTGGTAGATTACTGGTAGATTACTGGTAATATTACTGGTAAGATTACTGGTAGATCACTGGTAAGATTACTGGTAGATTACTGGTAAGATTACTGGTATATTACTGGTAAGATTACTGGTAGATTACTGGTAGATTACTGGTAGATCACTGGTAAGATTACTGGTAGATTACTGGTAAGATTACTGGTAGATTACTGGTAGATTACTGGTAAGATTACTGGTAGATTACTGGTAGATTACTGGTAAGATTACTGTTAGATTACTGGTAGATTACTGGTAAAATTACTGGTAGATTACTGGTAGATCACTGGTAAGATTACTGGTAGATTACTGGTAGATTACTGGTAAGATTACTGGTAGATCACTGGTAAGATTACTGGTAGATTACTGGTAGATTACTGGTAGATTACTGGTAAGATTACTGGTAGATTACTGGTAGATTACTGGTAAGATTACTGGTAAGATTACTGGTAAGATTACTGGTAAGATTACTGGTAGATTACTGGTAGATTACTGGTAAGATTCTGCATGTTTTTTTCCCCTACATTTCTCTTCACATGGTTTTTGAGGATGGATCAGGACGTCTGTTGATTTTGTGGAGTGAGACTATTCTCCCCTCCCTGTTATGGTCTGTGTCTCTGTGAATGATAACACATTACTTATAATCAACAGGTATAATGTTGTATTATTACCTGTTAGTAGCATGTTTGAGCCCTTAAAGGGGAATGGAGACACTTGGAAACTGAAGCTAACTGTAACTAAAGGGTTTCCATTCCCCTTTAAAATGTTATTTTTATGAGGCGTTTAATACATTACATAGTAATATGCTGCAAAACAGACTGACAAGACCTGTTATTTAGGCAGGGTCATTATGATATTATACTATAAGGGGGTCAGGCTTCTGACAAGACCTGTTATTTAGGCAGGGTCATTATGAGATTATACTATAAGGGGGTCAGGCATCTGACAAGACCTGTTATTTAGGCAGGGTCATTATGAGATTATACTATAAGGGGGTCAGGCATCTGACAAGACCTGTTATTTAGACAGGATCATTATGAGATTATACTATAAGGGGGTCAGGCATCTGACAAGACCTGTTATTTAGGCAGGGTCATTATGATATTATACTATAAGGGGGTCAGGCTTCTGACAAGACCTGTTATTTAGGCAGGGTCATTATGAGATTATACTATAAGGGGGTCAGGCATCTGACAAGACCTGTTATTTAGACAGGATCATTATGAGATTATACTATAAGGGGGTCAGTCATGTTTATGACAATTCTTACAATGTGTTATACCTGTTGAGTAGGTTATAATGTTTATGATAATTCTTACAATGTGTTATAGCTGTTGTGTAGGTTATAATGTTTATGATAATTCTTACAATGTGTTATACCTGTTGTATAGGTTATAATGTTTATGATAATTCTTACAATGTGTTATACCTGTTGTATAGGTTATAATGTTTATGATAATTCTTACAATGTGTTATAGCTGTTGTGTAGGTTATAATGTTTATGATAATTCTTACAATGTGTTATACCTGTTGTATAGGTTATAATGTTTATGATAATTCTTACAATGTGTTATAGCTGTTGTGTAGGTTATAATGTTTATGATAATTCTTACAATGTGTTATACCTGTTGTATAGGTTATAATGTTTATGATAATTCTTACAGTTTGTTATACCTGTTGTGTAGGTTATAATGTTTATGATAATTCTTACAATGTGTTATACCTGTTGTATAGGTTATAATGTTTATGATAATTCTTACAATGTGTTATACCTGTTGTGTAGGTTATAATGTTTATGATAATTCTTACAATGTGTTATACCTGTTGTGTAGGTTATAATGTTTATGATAATTCTTACAATGTGTTATAGCTGTTGTGTAGGTTATAATGTTTATGATAATTCTTACAATGTGTTATACCTGTTGTATAGGTGATAATGTTTATGATAATTCTTACAATGTGTTATACCTGTTGTGTAGGTTATAATGTTTATGATAATTCTTACAATGTGTTATACCTGTTGTATAGGATGTAATGTTTATGATAATTCTTACAATGTGTTATACCTGTTGTATAGGTGATAATGTTTATGATAATTCTTACAATGTGTTATACCTGTTGTATAGGTTATAATGTTTATGATAATTCTTACAATGTGTTATAGCTGTTGTGTAGGTTATAATGTTAATGACAGTTCTTACAATGTGTTATACCTGTTGTGTAGGTTATAATGTTAATGACAGTTCTTACAATGTGTTATACCTGTTGTGTAGGTTATAATGTTAATGACAATACTTATAATGTGTTATACCTGTTGTGTAGGTTATAATGTGTTATAGCTGTTGTGTAGGTTATAATGTTTATGACAGTTCTTACAATGTGTTATAGCTGTTGTGTAGGTTATAATGTTTATGACAGTTCTTACAATGTGTTATAGCTGTTGTGTAGGTTATAATGTTTATGACAGTTCTTACAATGTGTTATACCTGTTGTGTAGGTTATAATGTGTTATACCTGTTGTGTAGGTTATAATGTGTTATACCTGTTGTGTAGGTTATAATGTGTTATACCTGTTGTGTAGGTTATAATGTGTTATACCTGTTGTGTAGGTTATAATGTGTTATACCTGTTGTTTAGGTTATAATGTGTTATACCTGTTGTGTAGGTTATAATGTGTTATACCTGTTGTGTAGGTTATAATGTTAATGAAAAGGCAGTCCCGCTTTAAATGACGTGCAGCTTATAAAGGCTTCATAAAGCCTACATAAAACGGTCATAAACACTAACAAAATGTGTTACAAATCATCTATAATCGTATGTCATGCTCTATAAAGTGTTCATAAATGTGGAATAACTGTGAGACAACCACCAATGTCAAATGTGACGTAACCTACTATGTCAAATATGACATAAACCTGTGCTTTTTAAAGGGTGGCATAAGCACCGCTTAATGAGGCCTTATAAATCATTAAATTGAGGCTTCTCAAAGCATTTATAACCTTGTCATGCATCTTGGTAGAGCATTGCAACGCCAGGATATTGGGTTCGATTCCAGAGACCACCAATATGTAAAAATATGTTCACTCATGACTGTAAGTCGCTTGCATAAAAACACCTGCTAAATGTTCTATATTATATTTTATTATATTATACTATATTATATTATACTATATTATATTACATTATACTATATTATATTATACTATATTATATTATACTATATTATATTATACTATATTATATTATATTATACTATATTATATTATACTATATTATATTATATTATACTATATTATATTATACTATATTATATTTCAGTAAAACATTTCTAGGATGGCCCAGCCTCTTTCTCTCTTGGGGGAATAGTCAATATTGGACCTGACCTCAACTTCCACCACAATGCTGTTCTGCAGGATAACACACACTCTAAAGTTCAGTCATGCACACTTCTGCCCCCCCCCCCCCATCCTGTTTTCTTAGTTTAGTTCTTCTATGTTTAGGATGTTCCCCAGGTTTACCCCAGTTTATTCCACACTTTTTTAATATAAAGAAAAGACTAATGGGATTTTCTGTGTTCACAACAATGCTTAAACCACATCAGGGGATGACTTTTGAGGTCTGGGAAAAAAAACGAAGAAACTTAGATTGTTGAGTGTGGTTGCCTTTGAGTGTGCAGCACTGTTGTTTGGTTAGCGGGGTTTCTGTCGTGCAGTAAGCCACATGTGATGTGATTCAGCCATTGGAATGGATGGAGTAAAAGGCCAGCAGCCCAATGAAATGACACAAACAGTGCATTCAGAAAGTACTCACCTGACCCCTTGACCTTTTCCACATTTAGTTACTTTACAGCCGTATTCTAAAATTGATTCAATCGTTTTTCCTTTCATCAATCGACACACAATAACCCATAATGACGAAGCAAAAATAGTTTTTTATTTTATTTTTGCTAATGTATTAAAAATAAAAAACCAAAGGTGTCTGACTTTAAATGAGGTACAGCGTCACGCGATATAGAGTCTTTATGTGTTATGAATGACCAAAGATGTCTCACTTCAAACCAAGTACTACAGGACACTACATAACGTGTTGACGTTCTGCTGATTTATCAAGGTTCTCTCATGATCCACAGGTTACTGTAGGGTGTGAGAAGCATTTCAATTAGTTGATGGACCTGCAAAGCTTGTGTGTGTGTGTGTGTGTGTGTGTCAGAACCGAGATGTTTCGGAGTAGTCCAACCTGAGACTACCACACCAGGGTTTCCTCTCCTGTTCCCATGGAGACCAGGGCTTGATTACAACCTGTTAGGATGGTGCCAACATTTTGTGGCTAATCTTTCAGCAGAGGAGTGGGTGAAGGAGTCAAAGACCTGACTGAGCCTGGCACCGCACGGTATGGCTCGTTTTGTTGTGTTCGTGTTTGTGTTCTGAGGAACATGTAACTTGGTTCCAGAAGAAAGACACTTTCAATTTCAAGGTTAGTGTTTCTTTAGGTTGGGGGCTTTCATCAAGGTTAGTGTTTCTTTAGGTTGGGGGCTTTCATCAAGGTTAGTGTTTCTTTAGGTTGAGGGCTTTCATCAAGGTTAGTGTTTCTTTAGGTTCAGGACTTACATCAAGGTTAGTGTTTCTTTAGGTTGGGGGCTTTCATCAAGGTTAGTGTTTCTTTAGGTTGGGGGCTTTCATCAAGGTTAGTGTTTCTTTAGGTTGGGGGCTTTCATCAAGGTTAGTGTTTCTTTAGGTTGGGGGCTTTCATCAAGGTTAGTGTTTCTTTAGGTTCAGGGCTTTCATCAAGGTTAGTGTTTCTTTAGGTTGGGGGCTTTCATCAAGGTTAGTGTTTCTTTAGGTTGAGGGCTTTCATCAAGGTTAGTGTTTCTTTAGGTTGGGGGCTTTCATCAAGGTTAGTGTTTCTTTAGGTTCAGGGCTTTCATCAAGGTTAGTGTTTCTTGGTGTAATGTCGTCCCCAGACTATTGCACACACAGCACAACCCACTGACCTAAATATCAGACAACTTAGGAAGTACACAACGTGAAAGAACATAAAGTACGTACACCTCTTGGCAGGCCACCAGGTAAAATTGTGCTTTTGCTACAGTACATGAATGTCCTACAAACCAACAAAGAACAAGGAAGTGCCACGATTTTAATGACCCAGTCTCACTGGGGCCTCTATTTCTATGACCCAGTCTCACTGGGGCCTCTATTTCTATGCCCCAGCCTCACTGGGGTCTCTATTTCTATCACCAAGCCTCTCTGGGGCCTCTATTTCTATGACCAAGTCTCACTGGGGCCTCTATTTCTATGCCCCATTCTCACTGGGGCCTCTATTTATATGACCCAGCCTCACTAGGGCCTCTATTTCTATGACCAAGTCTCACTGGGGCCTCTATTTATATGACCCAGCCTCACTAGGGCCTCTATTTCTATGACCAAGTCTTACTGGGGCCTCTATTTCTATGACACACTGAGAAACACAGCACACAGACAAATATGTATTGTCTTTCATAAATGGGTAGCTTGTTCCATCCCTAAATTACCATCTCTTTGTACAGAGTATTTGTCCTGTTCCTATGAAATGACAATTATAGAGGAGAAAAATAAATGTATTCCAGTCTAGATCTTGGACTGTGTTACACAAATACCAGGAAAGAAGATCAAATAAATGTTTCTCCAGGGGGAGGGACTGCTGAACTGCTGGGCTTCTTGTTCTGTTGAGAGCCTGTGTGAATAGGACAACAGGCTCAGTTGTTTGTCCCAGAGGGGTTGTGTGACTGTGGGATTTTCTGAAGCGGGTTAGTGACTGGCTCTCGTTCTGGGAAGTATTCATCAGTTCTAATTCAGGGTAACACAGTGCTTACAGTACACGTGTCAGGGCATGGTGAAGAAAAACATGGCGGTTCTACAGATTTCTGCTGATTCTATACATAGGGCAACTCTGCTGGCGGATTGCCAATCATGGGGCAAACTTTTTGTCTGTGTTTACAAAAGACAATAAAGAAAACATCTCACTTCTCTTTGAACGCAGCCCCAGGAAAGTCTCAGAACCAGACCATTTCTGCATTAGATCTGCTCTGTAAATAAATGTGGGTTTACAATAGAGTAAAGATGCACTAAAGGACAGCACCTACACTAGTTAACGGTGTGCTGACACTTTTTTGATATAGAAGATGAACTGAAGCAGCACCCTATCACAACATCTAGATAACAGTTGATCAGATGATTCCTGGCACGGAGACAAGCAGGAACACAAGCATTCCTGGATCTCTGTGTGTCCCAAATGGAACCCTAATCCCTATATATTGCACTACTTTTGACCAGGGCCCAAAGGGACGCACACAGTATTTCTGGAGTAAGTGCCCCAGGCAGGTTGTTTGTTTACACTGGTTTTGTGAAAGAATGTTCTCTCTCTCTCTCCTTCTGGGTTCTCTCTGTTCTCTCTCACTCTCCTTCTAGGAATGGCACAGTAGGAGGACCGGGAAGATGGACAAGAGGCAGGAACTTGGACAGGCTCCAGAAGAATGTCCTGTCTGTATAGTAGGGTCCAGTAGGGAGGGGGCCAGAGGAAATGCCATTGAGAGGGACAGGGCTCAGTAGCTCTCTTCTAAGATGGCTGATTTAGGATCAGCTGGGTTCAAGTCCCTCTGATCCAGGATCAGCTGGGTTCAAGTCCCTCTGTATGTCTGTATGGGAGGTTCTTACCAATGTCAGTATAGGTTACACCGCCCACCACCAGGGGCATATTTCACACATCTGTTTCATTACATGGGTTACTGTTAGATGATTGTTAATGAACTTGGTGCTGATTGGAAACACCCTGCGAGATATTTTGTAACAATAACTTACTGTAGCAAGGCAAGGCATTTTGGGAGAGTAACTGTTTAGTTCCCAGAGTAGAGGGACTGGCGAAGTGGAAGGCTGCTGAAACGTTGTGTACCATATGTGGCTGCAGGAATACAGCAGGATATTGTATCCCGAGTGCAGGCTTTTCTTTCATTATTAACCCCATGTCGGAACAGAAAACCAGAGACAGAACCTTACTGTTAGTTAGGGACACTGTTCTTCTGTTTCCAGAGGTCACTGACCGTACGTGTAGGAGTGAGGGAATTCTAACACAGAATTGAGAAAGAAAAGATGTAATGTGCATGACTCACTCTGAAGAACTACCACACAAAAAGACCAGCGCAATAGAGAAAGTACAAAACAATGGTTACAGACAGGTACTGGAGGTTGGGGTGCAGCAAGAAATGAGGTGAACAATGAGTAGAGTGCAGAGCTCAGAGGACATCCAGTACCCAGAACACCCTGCAGAGCAGGGAACACTTGAATAGAGCATCCAGTACCCAGAACACCCTGCAGAGCAGGGAACACTTGAATAGAGCATCCAGTACCCAGAACACCCTGCAGATCAGGGAACACTTGAATAGAACATCCAATCACACCCACAAGAGACAACAGCCACTCAGCAACTTGCTGGTCAAGGACTGAGTCTGTATTCAATACCATCATTCCTGGTGTTACACTCTCCCAGGTGCTCAATGAGAATGACTGACTGGGGTTGAGTGTGAGTGTGAGTATGACTGACTGGGGTTGAATCCAGGTCCTAGCCTCTCAATGAGACAGTGCCCGGGGCACCAACCAAGGTTACCTCCTGGCTGTCATTGTAAATCAGAATGGGTTCTTAAGTGGCCTGGTTAAATAAAGGTTCATAAAAAATAGACTTTACTCATCCCGTGGAATGGGGTCACTGAGCAACCTTCTTAACAACAGGAAAATGTAATTGTTCTATACCTGGTGACCCTCTCAGACCTCGTCATTCAGTCACATATGGTCTCATTTACTACAGCAGGAACACTGGGATCAAAGCGTTTTCTTCTGGATGAGTAGCCCAGTGCATCCTGGGTGATGGGTGAGGGAGTTATGTGTCCACAAACATCTGCGGCTGAGTCAAAGCCTCCAGAAACTAGTTTAGACTATGCAGTAAAGTTAGATCATGCATGAAACCCAGGTCTCCTTAGCCCATTGAGCTAAAGCCTTTCCATAATCCTGTGAACTAACGCCAGTCTTCAAGTCTGAGACAAGGTTTCTCATCAAAGGAGTGTGCATTGATGACTGAACCACCCCCATTAAACACATTGGCCTAAAGTTACAAGGGCTTTCTGCAGCCCTAGTGAACATTCCTGTAAAGTTACAGTGGCTTTCTGCAGCCCTAGTGAACATTCCCGTAAAGTTACAGTGGCTTTCTGCAGCCCTAGTAAACGTTCCCGTAAAGTAACAGTGGCTTTCTGCAGCGCTAGTGAACATTCCCGTAAAGTAACAGTGGCTTTCTGCAGCCCTAGTGAACGTTCCCGTAAAGTAACAGTGTCTTTCTGCAGCCCTAGTGAACATTCCTGTAAAGTTACAGTGGCTTTCTGCAGCCCTAGTGAACGTTCCCGTAAAGTAACAGTGGCTTTCTGCAGCCCTAGTGAACGTTCCCGTAAAGTAACAGTGGCTTTCTGCAGCGCTAGTGAACATTCCCGTAAAGTAACAGTGGCTTTCTGCAGCCCTAGTGAACATTCCTGTAAAGTAACAGTGGCTTTCTGCAGCCCTAGTGAACATTCCCGTAAAGTAACAGTGTCTTTCTGCAGCCCTAGTGAACGTTCCCGTAAAGTTACAGTGGCTTTCTGCAGCGCTAGTGAACATTCCCGTAAAGTTACAGTGTCTTTCTGCAGCGCTAGTGAACGTTCCCGTAAAGTTACAGTGGCTTTCTGCAGCGCTAGTGAACATTCCCGTCAAGTTACAGTGGCTTTCTGCAGCCCTAGTGAACGTTCCCGTAAAGTAACAGTGGCTTTCTGCAGCCCTAGTGAACGCTCCCGTAAAGTTACAGTGGCTTTCTGCAGCCCTAGTGAACGCTCCCGTAAAGTAACAGTGGCTTTCTGCAGCGCTAGTGAACGTTCCCGTAAAGTTACAGTGGCTTTCTGCAGCGCTAGTGAACAGTCCCGTAAAGTTACAGTGTCTTTCTGCAGCCCTAGTGAACGTTCCCGTAAAGTTACAGTGGCTTTCTGCAGCCCTAGTGAACATTCCCGTAAAGTTACAGTGGCTTTCTGCAGCCCTAGTGAACATTCCTGTAAAGTTACAGTGTCTTTCTGCAGCCCTAGTGAACATTCCCGTAAAGTTACAGTGGCTTTCTGCAGCCCTAGTGAACATTCCCGTAAAGTTACAGTGGCTTTCTGCAGCCCTAGTGAACGTTCCCGTAAAGTTACAGTGGCTTTCTGCAGCCCTAGTGAACATTCCCGTAAAGTTACAGTGTCTTTCTGCAGCCCTAGTGAACGTTCCTGTAAAGTTACAGTGTCTTTCTGCAGCCCTAGTGAGCGTTCCCGTAAAGTAACAGTGGCTTTCTGCAGCCCTAGTGAACGTTCCCGTAAAGTAACAGTGGCTTTCTGCATCCTTAGTGAACGTTCCCGTAAAGTAACAGTGGCTTTCTGCAGCCCTAGTGAACGTTCCCGTAAAGTAACAGTGGCTTTCTGCAGCCCTAGTGAACATTCCCGTAAAGTTACAGTGTCTTTCTGCAGCCCTAGTGAACGTTCCTGTAAAGTAACAGTGGCTTTCTGCAGCCCTAGTGAACATTCCCGTAAAGTAACAGTGTCTTTCTGCAGCCCTAGTGAACGTTCCCGTAAAGTTACAGTGGCTTTCTGCAGCCCTAGTGAACTTTCCCGTAAAGTAACAGTGGCTTTCTGCAGCCCTAGTGAACGTTCCTGTAAAGTAACAGTGGCTTTCTGCAGCCCTAGTGAACGTTCCCGTAAAGTAACAGTGGCTTTCTGCAGCCTCCCGTAAAGTAACAGTGGCTTTCTGCAGCCCTAGTGAACGTTCCCGTAAAGTAACAGTGTTTTCTTGCAGACCTGGTATAACACGTTGTCAAGGCCCAACCCTCCGCAAGGCATTGATGCACAGCAACCCCTGTAGCCTGTACCGTGTTGGAACCTTACACATACACTCTAAATCCATCCAGAGATGTCAGACACTGCTTACTGGCACTGCCCAGGATCAGGTTACTACTACCGTGTTATAGATGGCTTTATGGATGTGTGTCTCTCTGTGTCTCTACGTGTGTCTCTCTGTGTGTATCTGTGCGTATCTGTGTCTGTGTGTGTCTCTGCGTGTCTCTCTGTGTGTCTCTCTGTGTCTCTGTGTGTCTCTGTGTGCTTCTGTGTGTCTCTGTGTGTGTCTCTGTGTTTGTCTCTGAGTGTCTCTGTGTGTCTGTGTGTGTCTGAGTGTCTGTGTGTGTCTGTGTGTGTCTCTGAGTGTCTCTGTGTGTCTGTGTGTGTCTGAGTGTGTCTCTGTGTGTCTCTCTGTCTGTGTGTGTCTCTGCGTGTCTCTCTGTGTGTCCCTCTGTGTCTCTGTGTGTCTCTGTGTGTCTCTGTGTGCTTCTGTGTGTCTCTATGTGTGTCTCTGTGTTTGTCTCTGAGTGTCTCTGTGTGTCTGTGTGTGTCTGAGTGTGTCTCTGTGTGTCTCTGTGTGTCTGAGTGTGTCTCTGTGTGTCTCTGTGCCTGTGTTTTCACGTCTTTGTGTGTGTGAGTGTGCTTGTGTGTGTCAACAAAGCCCATTCAGAGTCTCTTCTCAGCCAAACAACCTTTGCTATTATGGTGCAGACAGATTATTTACCATCTGCCCGATGACATCAGATGGCTATTTTGGGGGTTTGTGGGAATCGAAGTCCATTTCTAAGATTCCCATTATGTCATTGGCTTCTCCATTTCTCCATCTCCTCATTGTACGTTCAATACTGATGGACCGATGGAGGAGGCTGTAATGGGGCTGAATGAGATAGGTGGATGCAGAAACGAACTGGCCATAGGGCAGTTTGGGTAAATGCCAGATGGGCTGGTCCATCTTTAAGGACCAGTGGGTCGGTCTAAGTTGGGGGATTTGTTCAGAATGGTCATTATTTGGCTAATAACATGGGCCTCTGGGAAATAAATGACTCGGGATCCCATTCCGTCTCTGAGTGGACGCAGGATCAAATGAATCCTATTGTCTCAGAAAGATGATGGAATCAAATTTCCTGACGGGGCCCGTTGATCACGTTGTTAACACAGTGCCTATCTGTAAATGTATCTGTATAATCATTTACGAAGCATTTAAAAGCATTCATAATGGCTTTTGATTGGCTCGTGAAAGTTATTAGAAAATGTAACCCCCGATTGTCCCACAGCCATAGCAACCCTCCAGTAATTTGGGGGATCTAGTGTAACCCTATGATGTGTCATATCCAGTATAATGCAGATTATACTATGGAACACATTGTATATCATATGTGCTGTTTCTGTCTTGAACGGTTTAGTATTGTACTGTGTATTTGTTCATTTTATTATTAGATAAAATTAGATATACAAATGGCCCATCCACCACCACCCTCTGCATTGTGTATCTGTTCAGGAGTGTGTGGACTCTGGGGGGAAGGGTTGTTGCCATGGAAGTAGCTAATGGGGATTTAAACTCACCTCAATAGGGGTGACCTGAGTGACCTCATAAAATGAATACAACTCCCAGGGCCTGGGACTAGAACTCCAGCCGGGGCACTTCTAACACACAGGCAAATGTTTTCCTCAAGCCCTAATTTAGAGTGGCCCACTGGTCTTAAGATGGACCGGCCCATTTGACATTTGACAGAATTGCCCTATGGCCATTTAATGAACATTTCATGTGGTGGGTGTCACAGATAGTGTTATTACCGTGCCAGTAAATCTGCACAGAGTGGCTTTGTCCATCATGTTCAGGAAATTCACAAGGTCAATTATCATTCATTATGTCAATCAAATGAGTATTTAGAATATACTGTTTCCTACTAATGTTAACTTAATGGTTATGGAAATCACATGAATTTCACAGCCTCCAATGACTACTCCTGTATCATGTGCAGTGCACTGAAAAGACAGACAGTATCTATTACTATTCACATCGAAGGAGTTTTGGTCACGTGTGGTGTATGGTGGCACATTGAAACATTGTCAGGTCGGCCTCAAGACGTTAGTGACATTCCCTTCCACCTGCTTCCTCAGAACCACGACAGAGCCACGAATGTGACAGTAATAATGTCACGCAGGGTTTTCCATTCTCCATTCTCACAACCTCCCTTCAAATATATGACTGTCGACATTCCAACACTGGTCAGGCACATGACGTGTTTTCTCATTCTAGTCTCACTTCTCTTCTCGCCAGGTCTTCCTCAGAAAACAGGTTTCACCCCCAAGGGACTAAATATACAAGTCAACAGTAGCTTTAGAGAACCTCCTAATAGTGCCTACCTCAATGTCACATAGCTAAATTGAAACACACTCCTTCCTTTTTGGTAACTCCATCACGTGATTATCCCATCCTCCATTTCAACCCAGCAGCATTCTCTATTCCTGTCATTGTCTCACTTTAGGATCATGTCGGGAATAAAACCAAACGGGAAGTGACCAAGTGGTAAAGTGTGTGTGTGTTTGAGTCAGTCTTCTTATCGTGTGTGTGTATGTGTGTGTGTGTGTGTGTGTGTGTGTGCGTGTGTGTGTGTGTGTGTGTGTGTGTGTGTGTGTGTGTGTGTGTATGTGTGTGTGTGTGTGTGTGTGAGAGAGAGAGAGTGACCAAACTACCACGTCTGTGAAGAGTTTGACAATACAAAGTCTTTTCCCATCGTTGTCAACTAAACAAACCCATCCCTTCTCTGGAGTCCATGTTGTAAGTTATGGCATCGTCGGTATGCCAGTGTCAACTAAACAAACCCATCCCTTCTCTGGAGTCCATGTTGTAAGTTATGGCATTGGCTCTATGCCAATGTCAATGGAAGAATAGCAGGGTGCAAACAAACATTGATCCTACTGGGAATGTGTACACATCTATCAGTGCCACCTGGGACGTTGCCCTGCATCCCATTGGCACAGAGATGCCAGGAATAATGTCACAAAACAGAAGACATGAAATAACTTTGTTATAAATATGTCAACAATGATTTGGAGAGAGGAATATTTTTAGATGTCTGTACCATGTGTCTTGCTTGAGGGACCAGACACATACAGTTGTGATGTTTTTCCCATCTGGACCTTATTTATTTGGGGGGAGTTGTGTTTCCATAGCGAGAGGTGACATCAAGGACTTGCGAAGACCAGAATCAACAATAAGCACTAGGGTAATGTCTTACAGTGAAAATGGGCCATTACTGAATAGCTTTCAGTCACAGTCACACACAGTGACGGTGACATGTTTTCTGACCTACCACAGGGCAATAAAACATGCACCTCAAAGTTCAACCTCCCCGACATCTCCGACATCCTCCAGCTCAGTGCAGCAAATCAACAGTATTTCCCCTAAATAAGGGTGGGGAAAGGGGACAAAACAGGGGAATACAGGGGGGAAAGGGGACAAAACAGGGGAATACAGGGGGGAAACGGGACAAAACAGGGGAATACAGGGGGGAAACGGGACAAAACAGGGGAATACAGGGGGGAAACGGGACAAAACAGGGGAATACAGGGCGGAAACGGGACAAAACAGGGGAATACAGGGGGGAAACGGGACAAAACAGGGGAATACAGGGGGGAAACGGGACAAAAAGGGGAATACAGGGGAATACGGGGGGGAAACGGGACAAAACAGGGGAATACAGGGGGGAAACGGGACAAAACAGGGGAATACAGGGGGGAAACGGGACAAAACAGGGGAATACAGGGGAATACAGGGGGGAAACGGGACAAAACAGGGGAATACAGGGGAATACAGGGGGGAAACGGGACAAAACAGGGGAATACAGGGGGGAAACGGGACAAAACAGGGGAATACAGGGGGGTAACGGGACAAAACAGGGGAATACAGGGGGGAAACGGGACAAAACAGGGGAATACGGGGGGGAAACGGGACAAAACAGGGGAATACAGGGGGGAAACGGGACAAAACAGGGGAATACAGGGGGGAAACGGGACAAAACAGGGGAATACAGGGGAATACAGGGGGGAAACGGGACAAAACAGGGGAATACAGGGGAATACAGGGGGGAAACGGGACAAAACAGGGGAATACAGGGGATTGCAGGGGGGAAACGGGACAAAACAGGGGAATACAGGGGGGAAACGGGACAAAACAGGGGAATACAGGGGGGAAACGGGACAAAACAGGGGAATACAGGGAAAAATAGGAAGCATTGAGGAAACATTTTGTCATGTTCTGACCTTAGTTCTGGTATTATATCTCTGTTTTAGTATGGTCAGGGGGTGAGTTGGGTGGGTTGTCTATGTTCGTTTTTCTATAATTTGGGATTTCTGTGTTCGGCCTAGTATGGTTCTCAATCAGAGGCAGCTGTCAATCGTTGTCCCTGATTGAGAATCATACTTAGGTAGCCTGGTTTCACTTTTGAGTTGTGGGTGTTTATTTTCCGTGTTAGTGGAGATTCTTGACGGCAAGGGACCCAGGGCACAGGCTGCGGAATATCGCCGCCCCAAGGCAGAGCTGGAGGCAACGAAAGCTGAGCGGCAGCGATATGAGGAGGCAGCATGGCAGCGCGACAGGCACGAGAGGCAGCCCCAAAACATTTTTTGGGGGGTGCACACAGGGAGTGGGGCAGAGTCAGGTTGGAGACCTGAGCCCACTCCTCGTGCTTATCGGAGGAAGCGCAGTACTGGTCAGGCACCGTGTTATGTGGTCAAACGCACGGTGTCGCCAATACGCGCTCATAGCCTGGTGGGCTATAGGCAAGTGCCATGCGAGACTAGGCATCCAGCCAGGGCGTGTTGTGCCATCCCAGCGTGTTTGGTCTCCAGTACGCCGTTTCGGTCCAGGGTATCCTGCGCCGGCGCTGCGTGCTGTGTCTCCAGGGCGCTGGGAGGGTGCAGTGCGTTCTATGCCTGCGCTCCCCCCGTGCCGGGCGAATGTGGGTATTGAGCCGAAGGGAGAGGTGCGAGTGCTATGCACCAGAGCTCCAGTGCTTACCCACAGCCCGGTTCAACCTGTGCCTGCACTCGGGAGGGTCCGGGCTAAAGTGGGCATCCAGCCTGGAGGAGTGGTGCCAAGGCTGCGCACCAGAGCTCCAGTGCTCCCCCACAGCCCGGTCCAGCCGGTGCCTCCTCCACGCACCAGGCCTCCTGTAGGTCTCCACACCTCCTGTAGGTCTCCCCCTGTGGCAGCCCCACGCACCAGGCTGTATCTCTGTCTCCTCCCTACAGGTGCTCCCGCCTGTCTGGCGCTGCTGGAGTCTCCGGCAGCGCCGGACAGGTGGGAGACTCCGGCAGCGCAGGACAGGTGGGAGACTCCGGCAGCGCAGGACAGGTGGGAGACTCCGGCAGCGCCGGACAGGTGGGAGATTCCGGCAGCGCCGGAGTGAAGGACGACTCCGGCAGCGCCGGACAGGCGGGAGCACCTGTAGGGAGGAGACAGAGAGACAGCCTGGTGCATGGGGCTGCCACAGGGCCCACCAGGCTGTCTCTCTGTCACCTCCCTACAGGAGCTCCCGCCTGTCCGGCGCTGCCGGAGTCTCCTGCCTGTCCGGCGCTGCCGGAGTCTCCTGCCTGTCCGGCGCTGCCGAGGGTCGCCGCTCTAAAGAGGCCACGGAGGTGGGCTAAGAGGCGGACAAGGACTATGGTGAAGTGGGGTCCACGTCCCACGCCAGAGCCGCCACCGCGGACAGACACCCACCCAGACCCTCCCCTATAGGTTCAGGTTTTGCGGCCGGAGTCTGCACCTCTGGGGGGGATACTGTCACGTTCTGACCTTAGTTCTGTTATTGGGTTGGGTGGGTTGTCTATGTTCGTTTTTCTATAATTTGGGATTTCTGTGTTCGGCCTAGTATGGTTCTCAATCAGAGGCAGCTGTCAATTGTTGTCCCTGATTGAGAATCATACTTAGGTAGCCTGGTTTCACTTTTGAGTTGTGGGTGTTTATTTTCCGCGTCAGTATCTGTGCCACACGGGACTGTTTGGGTTTGATTTACTTCACGTTATTGTTTTGTTCAGTGTTCGTTATTCATTAAAAACATGAACACTTACCACGCTGCGTTTTGGTCCTAAATGTGTAAGGACGAAAACCCTTACACATTTATACAATTATAATCACACACAGTGATAGGGTAAAATAGGAGATAAAAGTAATGCACATTAAAGTGCAATACAAGTGGCATGAGAACATTGAAGAAACATCATTAGTGATTGATGTGAGACCATTAATCCAGACCTCTCTGACCATGGCTTATTGTTTACAGGTGTGATGACATTAGCACACAATGGCACAAATAGAAAAGGGCATGTGACAGAATGGAATGAGTTTTAAGTGGTGCATGTGATGCCCTCCAATACATAACTGATTACATCTCAGGACCATTTAGCCCAATGTGGACCTGTTTACCCCAAACCAAGGTGTATAGGAACACCAGCGATGGAATTGGGCTGGAACATGGTGGGGGAATCATTTTAAATATGATTTTATCGTGGATGTGTTACTGATTAACTGGATTCATTGTGTTCGTATGTGTTTGTATATATGTGCTCAGGGGGCATATTATTTTGCTCTAACCAAATGTATCTGGTGGAACAATAAAGATTTATTGAATTGAAAGGGTTTCTTGAACTGAATTCCTAGTGATTTTACAGTGATGAATTCCCAGTAACCTTTTTCCCCAGAAGCTCCCCCCCCCCCCCCCCCCCCCATCTAATTCCACCCCTGGTTTCTTCTAGTTCCACACACGTCGTTCTCCACTTCTACCTAACCGAGCCCAGTCCAATGGCTGTTGGGGGGAAACCCCTGGGGTATTTGATCCAACAGCCGGGGACAGCAGCCGGGGACAGCAGCCGGGGACAGCAGCCGGGGACAGCAGCCGGGGACAGCAGTGTCAGGTGTCTTTTCTTTGAAACACTGTAGATTCCTCTCAGTCTTCCAGGCCAGACTGGGACCACGTGCTGACAGCAGTAAGGACCATAATGAATGTTTAGGAGAGAATGGGCTGGCCTCAAGCACCCTGGCTGTGTACCATTTACTGGAGGAAGAACGCCCATTCAGATAATTTGATTTCACGCTTAGCAACTACTGACACAATCAACAATGTCAAACTAGAAGAGCTGCGTTTCCTGAAGAAAATGTGTGTGCTTGCTTCGTCCCAGACAGCAAAGATATTAGACCTCAAACACAGCAAGGTTTTCATTGTCATAAAAACACTAGATCTTGTCCAGCAAGGTGGATACAGCCCACATTCATTTGAGTGTTTTCTGCCATCTTTCCCCGTGATGATCAAAGACTAACACACTTGTGGTGGATCATATCTATCTTCCTATCAATTGCTTATGGCCAGAAGTGTCTGATCAGAGTTAGCAGGCACGGTAAATGTCACACAACATGCTGATGGAGGAAACAGGTGGGTGTGAGTGTTACTTTGTGGTCTGAAGATTCTGCATCTTTTGAAATATCCTTCCTGAGATCGGAGGTTTAACCTAAGAATCTTGCCCAATGCTTAGCAACGCATGCATAACAGTGCTACTAGGTATTACCTTCCATTGTGTGTTCATCTGTGAGCCTCCATTTCTTTTACTTTGCAAAGGAACATCTGTCCACTTTGATATGGGAGTCTACTAAAGCAATCAGAGCTATTGGCTAGTTCTACATTAGTCTACTAAAGCAATCAGACTTATTGCTGAGTTCTACATTAGTCTACTAAAGCAATCAGACTTATTGCTGAGTTTTACATTAGTCTATTAAAGCAATCAGACCTATTGGCGAGTTCTACATTAGTCTACTAAAGCAATCAGACTTATTGGTGAGTTCTACATTAGTCTACTAAAGCAATCAGACCTATTGGTGAGTTCTACATTAGTCTACTAAAGCAATCAGACCTATTGGTGAGTTCTACATTAGTCTACTAAAGCAATCAGACCTATTGGTGAGATCTACATTAGTCTACTAAAGCAATCAGACCTATTGGTGAGTTCTACATTAGTCTACTAAAGCAATCAGACCTATTGGTGAGTTCTACATTAGTCTACTAAAGCAATCAGACCTATTGGCGAGTTCTACATTAGTCTACTAAAGCAATCAGACCTATTGGTGAGTTCTACATTGGTCTACTAAAGCAATCACACCTATTGGTGAGTTCTACATGATTCTACTAAAGCAATCAGACCTATTGGTGAGTTCTACATTAGACTGCTAAAGCAATCAGACCTATTGGTGAGTTCTACATTAGTCTACTAAAGCAATCAGACCTATTGGTGAGTTCTACATTAGTCTACTAAAGCAATCAGACCTATTGGTGAGTTCTACATTAGTCTACTAAAGCAATCAGACCTATTGGTGAGTTCTACATTAGACTACTAAAGCAATCAGACCTATTGGTGAGTTCTACATTAGTCTACTAAAGCAATCAGACCTATTGGTGAGTTCTACATTAGTCTACTAAAGCAATCAGACCTATTGGTGAGTTCTACATTAGACTACTAAAGCAATCAGACCTATTGGGGAGTTCTACATTAGTCTACTAAAGCAATCAGACCTATTGGTGAGTTCTACATTAGACTACTAAAGCAATCAGACCTATTGGTGAGTTCTACATTAGTCTACTAAAGCAATCAGACCTATTGGTGAGTTCTACATTAGTCTACTAAAGCAATCAGACCTATTGGTGAGTTCTACATTAGTCTACTAAAGCAATCAGACCTATTGGTGAGTTCTACATTAGCCTCTAACAATTGGAGCATCTCCCTCTACCATACAATTACTTTCAGTGTAAATATTCATGGAATAACCAGAGGGCATAAAGATGTGTTCCAAACAGACGAGGGAGCTTGGAACACAATGTTAACAACATGTAAAACATTTTCACTGCCTTTTTTATCATTTAAAAAAATATAATTCAGCTTTCACTTTGATGTGTTGTTCCCTCGTACATTGGATGTATGAAAGATGGATGTATAAAAGACTGAAATATATTTCCCCTGAAGAGCCAGAGATGTATTGCAGCAACTACATAAATAACCTGTGAAAATAGACATTTCATGGGAAAATGTCCTTACTCCGCTTCCTACACGCCAAAACAATAATACAGCAAAAATATTTTTGGTAACCACAATGATTGGGCGGCCTGTGCGGAATCTTCTTAGTGCCAATTAATGCATTTTGAAGATGTGAGGAGGAAGCCATCACAAAGCTCTCTTCTTCCCTGTCCTTTCAAAAATCATCTCTCTAAGCATGACTAGTCTAAAACATCAAGTTCACCAGACAAGTCTGCTTTTATGGTGTGATGACATATTTATTTGATGTGGTAACTGTTCAAGATGCTTAGCATAGTTTAAGAAACACTGTAGTATTGTTCTACATTCAGAACTGATTTTTTTTATATACATAAGTCAGTTGTTCAGCTCAGTTAACTGGAAGTCAATGTTGCCTGATTAGTAATTGTACCCAGTGGTCTTACTCAACTAACCAGGAAGTCATGGTCATTTCGATATCAGGGAATAGGGATGATCTGAGCATGACTTACTTGCATTGGGCAAGTTATGGTTTTACCAAATTACACTACAGCTGTGCACATAATTCTTAGAATTTCACACGAAAGAAGAAGCTGACACATTCCTATGTATAGTATGATTTTCCTTCCTCACACGGGAACTAAATCTACAGTGGTGCACCACCTCTAGACAGAAACTAAAGCTACGGTGGTGCTAGTCTCCAAACAGGAATAAGATTGACTGATAAGATAGCTCTGGTGCCAGGAACTTTCCTCCATATCCCATCACTTCCAGGTACAGTACTGTCAACAGTAATGATGCAACACTTTACCCTAGACATTTCATCTACTCTAAACTCCAGTGGAGGCTGTTGAGGGGAGGACGGTTCATAATGGTGGCTGGAGCAGAGCAAATGGAATGGCATCAAGCACATAGAAACCATGTGTTTGATGGTTTTGATTCTATTCCACTTATACCACTTCAGCCACTAGCACGAGCCTGTCCTCCCCAATTAAGTTGCCACCAATATCCTGTGGTAAACTCAATGAATGGAAGCTGCACAGCAGGACACAGATAAGATCATTAGGCCCGTACTATTCATTCACCATCCTCCATTAGAAATGGAGGCCTTTTTAACAAATGAATGCATGAGGACACACGTGTCTCATTCTGAAAATGGTAAGCATCCACCGAGAGCAAATCAAATCAAATCACATTTTATTTAGCAGATGGTTAGTAGATGTTAATGTTAGTAGATGTTAATGTTAGCAGATGTTAATGCGAGTGTAGCGAAATGCTTGTGCTTCTAGTTCCGACAATGCAGTAATATCCAACGAGTAATCTAACCTAATCTAACCTAACAATTTCACAACAATTACCAAACAATACACACAAGTGTAAAGGAATGAATAAGAATATGTACATAAAGATATATGAATGAGTGATGGTATAGAACGGCATAGGCAAGATGCAGTAGATGGTATAGAGTACAGTATATACATATGAGATAAGTAATGTAGGGTATGTAAACATTATATAAAGTGGCTAGTGATACATTACATTAAGATGGCAAGATGCAGTGGATGGTATAGAGTAATGTAGGGTATGTAAACATTATATAAAGTGGCTAGTGATACATTACATTAAGATGGCAAGATGCAGCAGATGGTATAGAGTTCAGTATATACATATGAGATGAGTAATGTAGGGTATGTAAACATTATATGAAGTGGCATTGTTTAAAGTGGCTAGTGATACATTTATTACATCAATTTTTACAGTGGCTGGAGTTGAGTCAGTATGTTGGCAGCAGCCACTCAATGTTAGTGCTGGCTGTTTAACAGTCTGATGGCCTTGAGAAAGAAGCTATTTGTCAGTCTCTCGGTCCCTGCTTTGATGCACCTGTACTGCCCTCGCCTTCTGGATGATAGCAGGGTGAAGAACAGGCAGTGGCTCGGGAGGTTGTTGTCCTTGATCTTCTTGGCCTTAATGTGACATCAGGTGGTGTAGGTGTCCTGGAGGGCAGGTAGTTTGCCCCCAGTGATGTGTTGTGCAGACCTCACTCTGGAGAGCCTTATGTTTATGGGCGGAACAGTTGCCTACCAGGCGGTGATACTGCTGCTGCGCCTTCTTCACGATGCTGTCTGTGTGGTTGGACCCTTTCAGTTTGTCCGTGATGTGTACGCCGAGGAACTTAAAACGTTCTACCCTCTCAACTACACGATTAACTCCTTTGTTTTGTTGACGTTGAGTGTGAGGTTATTTTCCTGACACCACACTCTGAGGGCCCTCACCTCCTCCCTGTAGGCCGTCTCGTCGTTGTTGGTAATCAAGCCTACCACTGTAGTGTCGTCTGCAAACTTGATGATTGAGTTGGAGGCGTGCATGGCCACACAGTCATGGGTGAACAGGGAGTACAGGAGAGGGCTGAGAACGCACCCTTTTGGGGCCCCAGTGTTGAGGATCAGCAGGGTGGAGATGTTGTGACCTATCCTCACCACCTGGGCGCGGCCCGTCAGGAAGTCCAGGACCCAGTTGCACAGGGTGGGGTCGAGACCCAGGGTGATGACGAGTTTGGAGGGTACTATGGTGTTAAATGCTGAGCTGTAGTCGATGAACAGCATTCTCACATAGGTATTCCTCTTGTCCAGATGGGTTAGGGCAGTGTGCAGTGTGGTTGTGATTGCGTCATCTGTGGACCTATTGGGGCGGTAAGCAAATTGGAATGGGTCTAGGGTGTCAGGTAGGCTGGAGGTGATGTGGTCCTTGACTAGTCTCTCAAAGCACTTCATGATGACGGAAGTGAGTGCTATGGGGCGTTAGTCATTAAGCTCAGTTAACTTAGCTTTCTTGGGAACAGGAACAATTGTGGCCCTCTTGAAGCATGTGGGGACAGCAGACTGGGATAAGGATTGATTGAATATGTCCGTAAACACACCAGCCAGCTGGTCTGCGCATGCTCTGTGGACGCGGCTGGGGATGCCGTCTGGGCCTGCAGCCATGCAAGGGTTGACACATTTAAACGTTTTGCTCACGTTGGCTACAGTGATGGAGAGCCCGCAGGTTTTGGTAGCGGGCCGTGTCAGTGGCACTGTGCTGTCCTCAAAGCGATCAAAGAAATGGTTTAGTCTCTCTGGGAGCAAGACATCCTGGTCCGCGATGGGGCTGGTTTTCTTTTTATAGTCCGTGATTGACTGTAGACCCTGCCACATACCTCTCGTGTCTGAGCCGTTGAATTGCAACTCTACTTTGTCTCTATACTGACGCTTGTTTGATTGCCTTGCGGAGGGAATAGCTACACTGTTTGTATTCGATCATGTTTCCGGTCACCTTGCCCTGATTAAAAGCAGTGGTTGGCGCTTTCAGTTTTGCGCAAATGCTGCCATCAATCCACGGTTTCTGGTTTGGGAATGTTTTAATAGACACAGTGGGTACGACATCGCCGACGCACTTGCTAATAAACCCGCTCACAGAATCAGCGTATTCATCAATGTTATTGTTCGCCGCAATGCGGAACATATCCCAGTCCACGTGATCGAAGCAATCTTGAAGCGTGGAATCCGATTGGTCGGACCAATGTTGAACAGACCTGACATGGGAGCTTCCTGTTTTAGTTTCTGTCTCTAGGCTGGAAGCAACTAAATGGAGTCGTTGTCAGCTTTTCCGAAAGGAGGGCGGGGGAGTGCCCTATACGTGTCGCGGAAGTTAGAATAACAATGGTCTAGGGTTTTGCCAACCCTGGTTGCGCAATCAATATGCTGATAGAATTTAGGGAGCCTTGTTTTCAGATTAGCCTCGTTAAAATCCCCAGCTACAATAAATGCAGCCTCGGGACATGTGGTTTTCAGTTTACATAGAGTCAAATGAAGTTCATTCAGGGCCATCAATGTGTCTGCTTGGGGGGGATATATGCGGCTGTGATTATAATCGAAGAGAATTCTCTAGGTAGATAATGCGATCGGCATTTGATTGTGAGGAATTCTAAGTCAGGTGAACAGAAGGACTTGAGTTCCTGTATGTTGTTATGATCACACCACGTCTCGCTAATCATAAGGCATACACCCCCGCCCTTCTTCTTACAAGAAAGATGCTTGTTTCTGTCGCCGCGATGCGTGAAGAAACCAGCTGGCTGTACCATCTCCGATAGCGTGTCTCGAGTGAGCCATGTTTCCATACAACAAAGAACGTTACAGTCTGTGATGTCTCTCTGGAAGGCTACCCTTGCACGGATTTCGTCTACCTTGTTGTCAAGAGACTGGATAATGGCGAGTAGTATGCTCAGGAGCGGTGAGGGATGTGCCCGTCTATGGAGCCTGACCAGAAGACCGCTCCGTCGGCCCCTCCTACGGCGTCGTTGTTTTGGGTCGCCGGCTGGGATCCGTTCCATTGTCCTGGGTGGTGGGCAAAACAGAGGATCCGCTTCGAGAAAGTCGTATTCCTGAACGTAATGTTGGTGAGTTGACGTTGCTCTTATATCCAATAGTTCCTCCCGACTGTATGTAATAAAACCTAAGATTACCTGGGGTAACAATGTAAGAAATAACTCTGTCGGCGCCGGAAGTTAGAGTCCAAATCCATGCTGCAATTGTATTTTATCACAGAAAAATGTGTAGCCTATGTTTGAGCCAATCTAGCTTGGTGCATGGACTTTAGGCCTAAATCTACATTCAGTCTGAGCAGCATGCAACTACTTCTGTGGGCCTAAAAGGAGTTTCAGCAAACAGCATTTCACAAAAGTGTTGAACTTTTGTAGCCTCAGCGTATCCAGCTGTCTAAATACTGAAAACTAGGCCTTTCTTTGTTGGTCAGGGGCAATGCCATAGAAAATCTCATGAAAAGAAGCATAACAAGAAGCTCTTAAGATATGTTACAGTTAAATCAAACTCCGCCAATCCGGGAACAGCAAAATATACAAATTCTGACTACATTTTTCTGCTTTTCATTCCTCCACTCATCCCCCTTTTTCTAACCCATAAATGGATGTACTGGAAGCTTGTCTCTGAGTCAGTCTGAAACAGTTTCTTAACCCCTGAAGCTGAATGTTTCAGACCACCAAATAGTCACAACCCCTCATTCATCCTATCCTCTTCTATAGGAAAGGTCACTCCAATTCAAGTCACTCCACTTCAAGTCACTCCAATTCAAGTCACTCCACTTCAAGTCACTTCAATTCAAGTCACTCCACTTCAAGTCACTCCAATTCAAGTCACTCCACTTCAACTCACTCCAATTCAAGTCACTCCACTTCAAGTCACTCCACTTCAACTCACTCCAATTCAAGTCACTCCACTTCAAGTCACTCCACTTCAACTCACTCCAATTCAAGTCACTCCACTTCAAGTCACTCCACTTCGAGGTTTGGAGAGGGCGAGTAGTAAATAGTAAAATGTATCAAAACGTTTGTACAGTAAGGCAATACTGGAACTCCTTAGGCTGTATTGGTTTAGTGTAATTCCCCCACTCTGGTTTAGTCACACTATAAACCTGGGTGACTGTTTGATGAGACAGAATACAGACTTGTCTAATGTCTCTGTGTGTGTGTATCTGTACATGTGTGTGTGTGTGTGTGTGTGTGTGTGTGTGTGTGTGTGTGTGTGTGTGTGTGTGTGTGTGTGTGTGTGTGTGTGTGTGTGTACGTGTGTACGTGTGTACGTGTGTGTACGTGTGTGTGTATGTGTGCATGCATCTTTTGTGCGTGAATCTGTGCTTGCATACTTGTGTGTCTACCCAGCCAAGCCTCTCAACCTGTTCTTCAGACGTCCTGCCAAATGCACAGAGAGCACACAGGAACAGCAGAGGAGAGCGGGGAGTTACAGTTACAGGTCAGTTAGTAGTAGACAGGTCCTGCTGACCCCGGACAGACCAGAGATCTGACCACTACCCTCCAGGTTAAGTACACACAGACCAGAGTTGTTGGCAGACAGACAGTGTAACATTGGAACTTGTATTATGCGTCATCCTCCACCCCGCTGTTTAAAAAGTAATTTCTCTCAGCCTTGATTTTAAAGGAAAAATGATAATTTACTCTTTAAACTGAAGAAGACTCTGATAATGCACTTTAAATAAACTCATTTGTTTTTCATTTGAATTCAATCTGTTCTGGTGTCGGTGTCGGCTACAATATGACGGCTTCTTTGATGTCTGCCGGGTGTCTAAGACAATGAGATCCCTAGACTGGCTGTGTGATGACTTCCTATGACTTCCTCTTTCCTGGTTGGGCCAACTCAACACCACGTCTCCTCTCTATTCACTTCCATTCTTCCCCCAGGAGGGCCTGCTAACCAGCCATATGCCTGTCCCACACTGATGACACAACAGGGTTTTCTGGAAAACAAATGGAATACAGTGGAGTTGTCTGACTGGCTGCATCCCATTTGGCACCCTTTTCCCTATGTCATGCCCTTCTTTTGACCAGGGCCCACAGGGCTCTTGAATAGGGTGCGATTAAGGACACAGCCTTAGTTATCCAGTCTAGAGGTCTGATCTGAATCACCAGGCACCTGACTCACCTCTGCAGACACAGCTGGCTCTCTCCAAAGCTCATTATGAGCTGTGCCAAAACGACATCATCCCCCTGCCAGGGCTGGCCCTAGTCTTTTGGGGGCCCTAAGCCATATTTGGTTGGGGTACCCCCCTCCCAGGCAAAACATTTTAATGGCCCCCCTCTTGATGGTGATATTTACACATTTCCTGCAATTTTGCCATGGAGCAGAGAGAAGTTGAGAAATTTTATAACAAATGTCATGCAATTCTGCTCATTTTGTCACATTTACATGTGTATTTTAGTAATTTAGCTGACACTCTTATCCAGAGCAACTTACAGTTAGTGCATTCATCTTAAGATAGCTAGGTGGGAAAACCACACATCACAGTCATAGTACAATGTTCTTCCTCAATAAAGTAGCTATTATCAAAGTCAGTGCCAGTGGGGGGAGACAATGTATTATTATTAAGGGGGAGGGGTGCTGTGGGATTATTTAAGTTACTCTTTGAAGAGGTAGGGTTTCAGATGTTTTCGGAAGATAGGGCCAAGAGACCAGAGGTGGCAGAACTGAGTACTCAGGTTGGGGTGTAGGGTTTGAGCATAGCCTCAAGGCAGTTCATTTTACTGCTCCATAGGCCACAGGGCAGAGAGAAAAAATGTGCAGTTTTACAGCAAATCTCCTGCTTATGTCGCTTATGCTTGGAGCGCCCTACCCCTGCCCTCTCTCTTTAGTCTCCACCTTCCCCCTCTCAGTAAAGATCTGGTTAAGAAAATGATCAAATGGAGCATGCAACCCTTGTTAATGGCCTGTGTCCACTGCCTAACTTCTTTCTCTCTCTCTCTCTCTCTCTCTCTCTCTCTCTCTCTCTCTCTCTCTCTCTCTCTCTCTCTCTCTCTCTCTCTCTCTCTCTCTCTCTCTCTCTCTCTCGCTCTCTCTCTCTCTCTCTCTCTCTCTCTCTCTCTTCCTGGGTTGGCCTGCCTGGTGTCTTCCCTCCATGGGCAGATGAATATTAGAGTGGGGACATTGAGGTGGGTGAGATGGCAGGGAGTGGTAGAAACCTGGCCTGGTGTTTGAGCCCGGGTTGCCTGTGTGCCACTAGACTGTAAGTAGCCCTCTGAGCCTAACGCCTCTGCATTACCTCGGGGAGCCAATGCAACTCTTCAGATTCCCCCCCCGGCAAAATTAATCACCATTGAACCACCTTCATTACCATAGACTGGCAGTTTAAACCCTGGACTAATCTACCTACCCATTCTCAGGGCATGTGTCAGTCAGATCTCTGATGAGTAAACAGGAAGGGAGAAACAGAGAATGATGAGTGGGGAACAAGTCACACATTACAGTACATGGAGACAGGGAGTGTAACACTAGGGCTGCATCCCAAATGGCATCTAGTTGTCTATGTAGTGCACCACTGTTGACCAGAGCCCTATTGATCCTAGCCCTAGTCTAAAGTACTAGGGTGCCATTTTGGACACGACTAGAGTACGCTCCGCTAGTTCAACGTCTTACACTACAAAATGTGTCAGATCATGTGATTTACTCTAAGGGATGTTAAACGATCAGTGTTTTTTGTGTTTTGTTATTAGCTATTCCATATTTCCATCTTCCTGTAGTGTCCCGAATTTCCCAACTCCTTTCGTTCAAATGTATACTTTGATTGAATGATTCAAATGATATTAAGAATGAAATGGACATGTTTATGAGCATGGTGAGCATGTAGTGACTTGGTCCAGTTGGGATCTAGCCATTTTTATTGATTTAACCTTTTTTAACTAGGCAAGTCAGTTAAGAACAAATTCTTATTTACAATGATGGTCTACCCTGGCCAAGCCCGGATAACTCTGGGGAATTTGTGCGCCGCCCTATGGGATTCCCTATCACGGCCGGAAGTAATGCAGCCTGGATAACTTATCTGTATAGGATAGTAGTTCTGAAAAGCAAAGGATGTAATGCATTCTGGATAACTGATCTGTATAGGATAGTAGTCTATGAAAAGCAAAGGATGTAATGCATTCTGGATAATTGATCTGTATAGGATAGTAGTCTATGAAAAGCAAAGGATGTAATGCATTCTGGATAACTGATCTGTTCTGGATAGTAGTCTATGAAAAGCAAATGATGTAAAAATGTTGCCAGTTCTAAAGAAACTGACAGCCATTGCCAAAGAAACGGTGTCCCCATAATAAAGTTATAAATGTTGGTTTAAAGCTTGAACTGTCCAATCAAAACATATTGGCGCCCTCTATGGGGCACTGGCATAGCATTCAGCCGCTGCCAGAGAAGAACAGCGTGTTCTGGCTGTTCCACTAGGAGGCCCATTTACCAACCACTGTCAACAGTGCTCAGATTAATGAAACTACTTCTTAAAACGTCAAATGTATCAGATCATGTGATTACCTTAACATGTTTTTCACTATATGGGCCTATTCTGCAAACCAATAGGTTGGACAATATTGATTACCTTATAATGTTTATAACATGCTAAATATATAGTAGTCTAGTGGTATTATAATGCATTTAGTGCATTATAATAACATTACTATTACCAACAAAGCTAATACAATACGGCGATAACAGACCGTTTTTACAATCAATTCGCTGCAGGAAAAGTTATTGCCTGGAACTCCATAACTTCATTTTGGAGGAACAGCGGGGGAGGGGAGGACTTCTCTGTTGAATACCAGGAATCGTCCTTTAAAAAAAAAAACATTTCTTACTGACAATCTGCCAAGAGGCCCTTACTGGAAAAACAAGGGGGTGGAGCCTCCCGACACATTATGAGCGCTACTCTCAAGCGCTGCGCGATCATTAAAGAGGCAAATGATGAACGAGCAACGTCCAGTCAGTCCAACGTAGAACACAGACAAAGGACACAACTGACACTGTAAAGGACGTTGCACATCAGCAAAGATACAATTGTCACAATTTGAACAACACAAGATATCAAGCTCAAGGAAACAAATATACTCAAGGGATTGAAGCAATTGGATAAACTTTCAAAGTTCCAAGTACACAGAGAAACCGTTAAAAGGTAAGAAATAAGACTCTATTGATTCTATTGTTTAAACGTAGCAAAGGAGAAGACAATGTAAATCATTAGCGATTTTTTTAATGGGACTTTTGTATGTAAAATGATGCAACAGTTGAAGGATTCCGCTCACTAGACTGCTCGACTTTACTGGAACTGACCGCGGTGACTGAGCCGGAGGGCAGAGATAAAAAACCAACTTTCCTGTAAATGAGCAGGACAGAGTAAACGGTAGCCTAATTGCAAATCACGTCTATTCGACTGAAATATAATGTTTTCACTTTCACCTTTCACATACAATAGCCAAATAGGCGATTTGTCGTAAATAATATGGTTATAAATCATGTAGCAGTGCGTAATTGGAGTGACGATAGCAACATGAGCGGTGTCGAATCATATTACTTCGTGTGGTTCTCAATAGTCCGCTACAGGACAAAAAATAGCCAGGGCCTCATTGGTAAAAATGTTCCACTATGTAACCAGAGAAGTTTAATTAGAATATTTGAAATTATAGCCAAAACATAATCTTTGCCTGAGAGCTACATGAGTTGAGGACTATTAGATTACTCTCAATCCTAAAACAATTACACTATAAATAAACCTTTTATCGACTGTTATTTATTTCTATAATTAAAATGATAGAACTGGATATCTTGAGTTGAACGTTCGTTATTTGGATCATATTGCCAAATGCCCTGAGGTCCACTCAATGCCCAAATCACTCCACTCTGAGCAGATACTTTGGACACTGATGATTTTCTCTGCTTTTTCTCCAGGACTATCCTCTCCAGACACAACAACAACAAAATCTAAAGGCCTTGACCTCTGTAGGGAGATTGGTGACCTCTACCCTCCGACCTCCTCCTTCTAGTCTTCTGTTGTCTGTGTGGTGCCCAGTGCTCACCAGGCAGGTCGCAAAGAAGCGGTGCGCAGCGCCATGGTAACCCACAGCAAGTTTGACTCCGTCATGAGCAGCAGCCCCTTCGACTCCACCATGCGGCTGCCTCACCGTTACAAGACCTTCAGCTCCAAGGTGCAGTACCAGCTCGTCGTCACCACCCTGCACAAGCTCCAGGAGAGCGGCTTCTACTGGGGCTCTATCAATGGCAAGGAGGCCAACGCCATGCTGGCCGCCGAGTCCGTTGGAACCTTCCTGATCCGTGACAGCTCCGACAACCGACACTTCTTCACGCTCAGCGTCAAGACGGCGTCTGGCACCAAGAACCTGCGCATCCAGTGTGACTCCGGGTCCTTCTTACTCCAGACGGACCCCAAGAGCATGCAGGCTGTGCCCCGCTTTGACTGTGTGCTGAAGCTGGTCCACCACTACATGCCCCCGACCAAAGGGGCTTCGCTGGTGGAGAAAAACACGAGGGGAGGGAACGCCTCCTACTACATCTACTCTGGAGGGGAGAAGATTCCTCTGGAGCTCCTCAAACCTTTCTCCTCCACTATGTCCAGCCTGCAGCACCTGTGTAGGAAAACAGTCAACGGACACCTGGACATATCCAGCAAACGGGACCAGCTTCCCCACCCGCTCAAAGAGTTCCTGCAGGAGTACGACGCGCCCATCTAGGCCCCTCTCTGGACATGTAGTGCCTCGATGGCATAAGACTTGATAAAGGTGTTATGAAGGGGACTTGGGCCGGTGTGAGAGACAGTGTGGCAGTACCCCACAGAACTGGGGGGAAATATGACTGTCTGTATCCGTGTCTTAGAGGGATGGTTCACCCACATCAGGGTGACGAGGCAGAGGGGAAGGCAGCAGCATGAGTCAGTCTGAGAAAGTAGAAGAAGATGCTTGGTATTGTGGTTCTCATAAGGGCTGTACTGTACCTATCTCCCAAGCCCAGGAGTGATATAACGTTACCATGAGGAGTAGAGCTATACTGGTCCCACGTCAGCCAGTCACTTTCAACAAGCTGCCAACCAAAAGACAAGCGGTGGGCGTCGTCATCAGACTTTCCAGTCTCTCATTCATGCAGAGAGTGAGACAGAATGAGAGAGAAGGAGAGAGAGAGAGAGACAGAACGAGAGAGAAGGAGAGAGAGAGACAGAACGAGAGAGAAGGAGAGAGAGAGAGAGAGAAAGGAGGACTGGTTCATTGAGAGGCTAAACGGCCAGTCGGTGTGCTGCTAATTGGTTCAGATGTGTGTCAGTCAGGCCTTCAATTGGACCAGAAAATAACTATTTCCCAACCTCAACTCTAACCTCACTGCATGACTAATAACTTCCTCCCGAGGTCCGCTCTCTCTCTTTAGTCGATGAAGGCTCTGAGCCAGCATCTTGCCTGCCTTCACACCTCTGACGAAGCACACATTCCCACTGCTGCTAACCACGGGGTCTGGCTGTGGCACGGCACCGGCCTGAGAAACACAAACACACCAGCCTCTCCTATCCATTCAACCATTACAGCAGGATTGGCTGTCATGACTGTCCTTAGCTGGCTGTTGGATATTAGTTACGGACATTAGCCCTGAGCCTGGAAGTATTAAACTCGTTGGTCGGAGTACCAAGCTTTTTGGCTTCCTCTGGGAAAACTGGGATCTCTGTCTCAGCCTTGCCAGGAAACTGCCTAGCAACCAGAATTCTAACCCATGTTCCAAAGGGGACGTTTAACGTCACCACCTCCAACATCACACTTTGAGTCAATAGTTGTTTATTTCCTTAGAAAAACTAGCCAGAACTGCAAACCAATTATGACCCAATGTTACAGAAGTGTGAAGCCACAAACGGACGAATGGAGAACATTATATTTGAGACGTAAGGTGTTGAAGATGTGTGTAATGATTGGTTGATTGGCAGGGCTTTTGATTTGAACATGCCAAACCTGTCCTGAACACACCAACAAAACGGTTTCTTGACCGAACAACGAATACTTGCATGACGAATAAATGAATGAGGGGTTGCTTTTATACTTGAGATAATAACATCACTATATACAGAGGAAACAGAGTCCGGGTAAGCCCTCAGTGGATAGGAAATATACCCCGATGAATGTGGTGGTATTTGTGCCACAGACAGGATACCAGATATCACTTGCTGTTGAATGTATTAACATCTGAGAATCTCTCTTCCTCTCAAAGAGAGCATCTAAGGTTCATCCTGTTCAATTTATTTTTCTTAAAACCAGACAATGTTTACATGACTGACAGAAAAATGCAAACAGGTTTTCTCCTATCTTTTATAAAGATATTCATTATTGTCTAGCCAGGTGACTGGCTGCAGTAGAAGCATGATCGAGTTCGAAGAAAAGGAGATCGCAGAAGCAAGCAGAACTAAAAACTTTGCACATATTTATATTCATACGACATTTCAATAATTTATAATAAAGAGCACTATTTTTTTAATGAATGACATCCTTGTTGTGTGACCTTATTTGGGGGGTGTTACATCATATATGACTATACGTCTTGGGTATTTGACACTAGATTTTTATTTTATTTATTTATTTATTTTACCTTTATTTAACCAGGTAGGCAAGTTGAGAACAAGTTCTCATTTACAATTGCGACCTGGCCAAGATAAAGCAAAGCAGTTCGACACATACAACGACACAGAGTTACACATGGAATAAAACAAACATGCAGTCAATAATAAAGTATAAACAAGTCTATATACAATGTGAGCAAATGAGGTGAGAAGGGAGGTAAAGGCAAAAAAGGCCTTGGTGGCAAGGTAAATACAATATAGCAAGTAAAACACTGGAATGGTAGTTTTGCAATGGAAGAATGTGCAAAGTAGAAATAAAAATAATGGGGTGCAAAGGAGCAAAATAAATAAATTAAATACAGTTGGGAAAGAGGTAGTTGATAGGGCTAAATTATAGGTGGGCTATGTACAGGTGCAGTAATCTGTGAGCTGCTCTGACAGTTGGTGCTTAAAGCTAGTGAGGGAGATTGTCATCACTACACATGTCTAAAACATCCCACCTTCAGTTAACCCCACAGGAAGTCAGAACACATAACGTCAAAAGAGCTGGGTAGAAATAATGTTTTTATTCATTTCATCGCTGTGTACTACGTTCATTTGACAGGAACCATGCACATGAATTAACATTGAATTTCACTAACAACTAGACTTTTAGGGGCCAATTTCCCAGACAGAAGCCTAATCCCGGACTCAAACGTGCTTTTTAGTCCCTGACTAGGCTTAACCTGTGTCCGAGAAACCAGCCCCTAAAGGGACTGTTATCTAAACAGATCAGGAAACATTTCTCTCAGTATCTAATCTGTTGTCTAAGCCCATCCCTTTACCATGTAAAGTGTGTGTGGCTCCAGAGAATTACACTAGAAGTGATAGAGTGATGTCCCCGCCCCAAGCCTTTGTTCCAGTGGAAGAGGATTAACCTCCCTTCAACAATGTATAGCAACAATTCAGTGGAGGCTGCTGAGGGGAGAACGGCTCATAACAATGTATTAAAAAAATATATATATATATATGTTTTTTAACTAGGCAAGTCAGTTAAGAACAAATTCTTATTTACAATGTGGGCCAAACCCGGACAACGCTGGGCCAATTGTGCGCCGCCCTATCAAGGCTGGGTGTGGTACAGCCTGGATTCAAACCAGGGTATCTGTAGTGACACGTCTAGCACTGAGATGCAGTGCCTTAGACCGCTGGAGTATAATGGTATCAAACACGTGTATATTTTTATTTGTCATTTTTTTATTTTACCTTTATTTAACCAGGTAGGCAAGTTGAGAACAAGTTCTCATTTACAATTGCGACCTGGCCAAGATAAAGCAAAGCAGTTCGACACATACAACAACACAGAGTTACACATGGAGTAAAACAAACATACAGTCAATAATACAGTAGAAAAATAAGTATATACAATGTGAGCAAGTGAGATGAGATAAGGGAGGGAAAGGCAAAAAAAGGCCATGGTGGCGAAGTAAATACAAAATAGCAAGTAAAACACTGGAATGGTTGATTTGCAGTGGAAGAATGTGCAAAGTAGAGATAGAAATAATGGGGGGCAAAGGAGCAAAATAAATAAATAAATACAGTAGGGAAAGAGGTAGTTGTTTGGGCTAAATTATAGATGGGCTATGTACAGGTGAGGTAATCTGTGAGCTGCTCTGGCAGCTGGTGCTTAAAGCTAGTGAGGGAGATAAGTGTTTCCAGTTTCAGAGATTTTTGTAGTTCGTACCAGTCATTGGCAGCAGAGAACTGAAAGGAGAGGCGGCCAAAGGAAGAATTGGTTTTGGGAGTGACCAGGGAGATATACCTGCTGGAGTGCGTGCTACAAGTGGGTGCTGCTATGGTGACCAGCGAGCTGAGATAAAGGGGGACTTTACCTAATAGGGTCTTGTAGATGACTTGGAGCCAGTGGCTTTGGCGACGAGTATGAAGCGAGGGCCAGCCAACGAGAGCGTACAGGTCGCAGTGGTGGGTAGTATATGGGGCTTTGGTGACAAAACGGATGGCACTGTGATAGACTGCATCCAATTTATTGAGAAGGGCGATGTCATTTATTTTGTAAATGACATCGCCAAAGTCGAGGATTGGTAGGATGGTCAGTTTTTAATTTTTAATTTATTTTATTTCACCTTTATTTAACCAGGTAGGCCAGTTGAGAACACCTTTATTTAACCAGGTAGGCTAGTTGAGAACACCTTTATTTAACCAGGTAGGCTAGTTGAGAACACCTTTATTTAACCAGGTAGGCTAGTTGAGAACAAGTTCTCATTTGCAACTGCGACCTGGCCAAGATAAAGCGTAGCAATTCGACACATACAACAACACAGAGTTACACATGGAATAAACAAAACATACAGTCAATAATACAGTAGAACAAAATAAAACAAAAAGTCCATTAACAGTGAGTGCAAATGAGGTAAGTTAAGGCAATAAATAGGCCATGGTGGCGAAGTAATTACAATATAGCAATTAAACACTGGAATGGTAGATTGGCAGAAGAGGAATGTGCAGGTAGAGATACTGGGGTGCAAAGGAGCAAAATAAATAAATAAATAAATACCAGTATGGGGATGAGGTAGGTAGATAGATGGGCTGTTTACAGATGGGCTATGTACAGGTACAGTGATCTGTAAGCTGCTCTGACAGCTGGTGCTTAAAGCTAGTGAGGGAGATGTGAGTCTCCAACTTCAGAGATTTTTGCAATTCGTTCCAATCATGGGCAGCAGAGAACTGGAAGGAAAGACAACCAAAGGAGGAATTGGCTTTGGGGGTGACCAGTGAGATATACCTGCTGGAGCGCGTGCTACGAGTGGGTGCTGCTATGGTGACCAGTGAGCTGAGATAAGGCGGGGCTTTACCTAGCAGAGACTTGTAGATAACCTGTAGCCAGTGGATTTGGCGACGAGTATGAAGCGAGGGCCAACCAACGAGAGCGTACAGGTCGCAATGGCGGGTAGTGTATGGGGCTTTGGTGACAAAACGGATGGCACTGTGATAGACTGCATCCAGTTTGTTGAGTAGAGTGTTGGAGGCTATTTTATAGATGACATCACCGAAGTCGAGGATGAAACTGCGTTTAAGAGCAGTTGGAGGCCACGGAAGGAGAGTTGTATGGCATTGAAGCTCGTCTGGAGGTTGGTTAACACAGTGTCCAAGGAGGGGCCAGAAGTATACAGAATGTTGTCGTCTGCGTAGAGGTGAATCAGAGAATCACCAGCAGCAAGAGCAACATCATTGATGTATACAGAGAAGAGAGTCGGCCCAAGATTTGAACCCTGTGGCACACCCATAGAGACTGTCAGAGGACCGGACAACAGTCCCTCCGATTTGACACACTGAACTCTATCAGAGAAGTAGTTGGTAAACCAGGCGAGGCAATCATTTGAGATTGACAGAGTCGAAAGCCTTGGCCAGGTCAATGAATACGGCTGCACAGTATTGTTTCTTATCGATGGAGGTTAAGATATCGTTTAGGACCTTGAGGGTGGCTGAGGTGCACCCATGACCAGCTCTGAAACCAGATTGCATAGCGGAGAAGGTATAGTGGGATTCAAAATGGTCGGTAATCTGTTTGTTGACTTGGCTTTCGAAGACCTTAGAAAGGCAGGGTAGGATAGATATAGGTCTATATATATATTTTTTTAAACGTGCTTGATACCATTCCATTAACTCCATTCCGGACATTATTTTACATTGTCATGTATGTTTGGCACGAGAATGACTATACTATAGGAGCTGGCGAGACCGCACAAACCAATCTGTGACCAGGTTACTAAAACACAGGGCCCTAGACACATTATTACCCCTGCATCCACCACACAACCCAAAGGAATAGGGTGAAGTTGCCCCTAGATGCTGATCTTGGGTCAGTTCAGCATTTTCTCCACTAATGGTTAGGGTTGATTGGGGGCAGAGGGAAGCTCATCCTAGATCTGTATCTAAGGGGAAACTTCCCCTGGAGCGAACCAAAAGGGGCCTAAACAGAGACAGTGCTAATTATTTTTTACCGCTACCCTGCTACAGCCACACCCGTAATCAAGCTTGATGCTGCATGCCCTCCAAACAATGTGTTGTCAGTCTCTGGGACTATGTATTGTCAGTCTCTGGGACTATGTGTTGTCAGTCTGTGGGACTATGTATTGTCAGTCTCTGGGACTATGTATTGTCAGTCTCTGGGACTATGTGTTGTCAGTCTGTGGGACTATGTGTTGTCAGTCTCTGGGACTATGTATTGTCAGTCTCTGGGACTATGTGTTGTCAGTCTGTGGGACTATGTATTGTCAGTCTCTGGGACTATGTATTGTCAGTCTCTGGGACTATGTGTTGTCAGTCTCTGGGACTATGTATTGTCAGTCTCTGGGACTATGTGTTGTCAGTCTGTGGGACTATGTATTGTCAGTCTCTGGGACTATGTATTGTCAGTCTCTGGGACTATGTGTTGTCAGTCTCTGGGACTATGTATTGTCAGTCTCTGGGACTATGTGTTGTCAGTCTCTGGGACTATGTATTGTCAGTCTCTGGGACTATGTATTGTCAGTCTCTGGGACTATGTGTTGTCAGTCTGTGGGACTATGTATTGTCAGTCTCTGGGACTATGTATTGTCAGTCTCTGGGACTATGTGTTGTCAGTCTCTAGGACTATGTATTGTCAGTCTCTAGGAGTATGTGTTGTCAGTCTGTGGCACTATGTATTGTCAGTCTCTAGGACTATGTGTTGTCAGTCTCTAGGACTATGTGTTGTCAGTCTCTGGGACTATGTATTGTCAGTCTGTGGCACTATGTATTGTCAGTCTCTAGGACTATGTGTTGTCAGTCTCTAGGACTATGTGTTGTCAGTCTCTGAGACTATGTTTTGTCAGTCTGTGGCACTATGTATTGTCAGTCTCTAGGACTATGTGTTGTCAGTCTCTAGGACTATGTATTGTCAGTCTCTGGGACTATGTATTGTCAGTCTCTGGGACTATGTATTGTCAGTCTCTAGGACTATGTGTTGTCAGTCTGTGGCACTATGTATTGTCAGGCTCTAGGACTATGTGTTGTCAGTCTCTGGGACTATGTATTGTCAGTCTCTGGGACTATGTGTTATCAGTCACGCCATATAGAAGAGAAGTAAATATATACACACACAAGGGCACACGGGCTTGTGTGCGTGTGTCTGTGTCTGTGTGCCGGCCATGAATCCAGCCCTCTCAGATGACATGTTCTGTGTTGTGGTTCACTTATCAGGAAATGAATTCAAGTGGTATTTAAAACTAACTAGAACTAGACATCTGTGTTCCTGCTTGAAGGAACCGTGTGTGTATCTGTCTGTGCGTCAGAAAGTGTTTCTGAAGAACCAAGTCATACCAATACAGAAAGGAAGAGGTGTGTTTGTGTTCTGCTCTTCCTCTCTGGTGTCTGTTACATGGGAGTGAGGTGTTGGTCAGTTGGTTGTTGCCCTGGGATGCAGACAATAAGCATTGACTTGGCAGTGGTCCCACTACAGATGAGATCGTCAGTGGTTCTTGAACCTAAATAAGTGATGTTCTACCATGATTGTGGATACTCCTGAATGTATTGTGAATAATAATGAGTGAGAAAGTTACAGACATACTAATATCATACCCCCCCAAAATGCTAACTTCCCCTGTTATTGTAATGGTGAGAGGTTAGCATGTCTTGAGGGTATGATATAAAATGCTAACCTCCCCTGTTATTGTAATGGTGAGAGGTTAGCATGTCTTTGGGGTATGATATAAAATGCTAACCTCCCCTGTTATTGTAATGGTGAGAGGTTAGCATGTCTTGGGGGTATGATATAAAATGTTAACCTCCCCTGTTGTTGTAATGGTGAGAGGTTAGCATGTCTTGGGGGTATGATATAAAATGCTAACCTCCCCTGTTATTGTAATGGTGAGAGGTTAGCATGTCTTGGGGATATGATATAAAATGCTAACCTCCCCTGTTATTGTAATGGTGAGAGGTTAGCATGTCTTGAGGGTATGATATAAAATGCTAACCTCCCCTGTTATTGTAATGGTGAGAGGTTAGCATGTCTTGGGGGTATGATATAAAATGCTAACCTCCCCTGTTATTGTAATGGTGAGAGGTTAGCATGTCTTGGGGATATGATATAAAATGCTAACCTCCCCTGTTATTGTAATGGTGAGAGGTTAGCATGTCTTGGGGGTATGATCCAACAAATGTGTAGAGTTACAAGCTTGATGTAATCGTTGATTGCTGTGAATACGGGACCAAACACCTACCGTTTGACTACTTTAATACACAGAACTGAATTTGTCCCAATCATTTTGGTCTCCTAAAATGAAAGGACTATGTACAAAAAGTGATGTATATCGGTTCACCCGATATAGATGAAAATAACCTCAAATAAAGCTGACAGTCTGCACTTTAACCTCACAGTCAGTGTATCAGTTTAAATCCAAAGTGCTGGATTAAAGAGCCAAAACAACAACACATGTGTCACTGTCCCAATACTTTTGGAGCTCACTGTGTCCTCCGCTGTAATGAGAGAGTGCAGCCAGGAATCTTAGGCTTAGTCCCACATGACACTATATTCCCTATATTATAATGCACTACTAGGGTACGATTTGGGATGTACATTTAGTTTGCACTAAAACTACAATTTGCTGAATTGATGTATAGCTGGCCGGGAGCCTTCACAACAAACTTCTAGGAGGTTAAGAGACCTGTGGAGTCTCTGAGGTGATTGGTACTGTAGGGGCGTTGTGAGTATGACCGGTAAAACACCACACGTGCTTTTCTCTGTAATTGTGCCACTGAGGTGAGATCTAAGGGATTCAAGCTATAACTGTATACATGTGAAACAGTCATTTACAGCCACTATATGAATCACAGTAATACACTGAACTACTGCATAGTGATACAGTTTAGGTAAATATAGGTACAGTGGATATGTTTGGTTATTGTACTGCATGTGTGTTGTACTGTACATAAACATCAATGACTGGGAAGAAAAAACAGGAGACTGGAAATTCTGTCAGGCCAAACTGATCCCAGATCAGCACTCCTACTCTGAGACGCTTTGTGAATGTGGGCCCTGTGAGTAGTGACATGTGTGATAGAGTTGGAGAGATTCCAGAAGAGCCTGCCAGCTGAGGTCCTGATGAGAGATATACAGGTTTATATTAGCATCAGACTAAATCATTTCCTTCCCTCCTATTACCCACCTCATTCCCCTACCAGAGCACTGAGGGATGAGATTGTTGTGAACCACGATAGTGAGAGAGGAAACAACAGAGGGGAAAGTTGACAGAAGTGCTGAGTGACGGGAATGTACACAGACAGATCTGGGCTCAGGTGAAGGTGTGTTACTGTGGTTTCTGATAGTTTACTGTACAAGATGCAGTGCTTGCACGGTTGCCACGGTATCACTTTGATCTAGGAGGACTTGCGTTCTGTTGACAATGGGACGCTGGTATTTATTCTGAACTATCTAAACTATCTGAAACAGTCTCCATTTAAGACACAGAAATGGATATCAATCTGTCAGTATAATCACACGTTGTACTACTATCCCATGTGGAGTTTTCAGATGATTTAAAGGGATTGAATAGTATTAATTAAGAAATATATACAGTACCAGTCAAAAGTTTGGAGACACCTACTCATTCAAGGGTTTTTCTTTATTTTTACTATTTTCTATATTGTAGAACAATAGTGAAGACATTAGAACTATGAAATAAGTCATATGGAATCATGTAGTGTTAAACAAATCAAAATAGAGGTTATATTTTAGATTCTTCAATGTAGCCACCCTTTGCCTTGATGACAGCTTTGCACACTCTTGGCATTCTCTCAACCAGCTTCATGATGTAGTCACCTGGAATGCATTTGAATTGACAGGTGTGCCTTGTTAAAAGTTCATTTGTGGAATTTCTTTCCTTCTTAATGCGTTTGAGCCAATCAGTTATATATCAATGTACTGTATATGTGTTTTTTTGAACAATTGTTTTTATTGAGTTACTTCAACAGCGGTACAATCAATGAGAAACAATACTGTTTGATGTAATACTAATATTATGTGGAGGGTACAGTTAATAAGAATATATGGACCAACAAAATGAGGCCTCAAACTCTTAAATAACAATGTTAATCCTGCTTTTGAAAGGTCTACTGCAGTTTTTATTTACATTGATACTCTATCAAAATTCTGCAGTACTTGGTCATGTGATTCCAGAGAAGTAAATGGTACACAAGGGAGATGCTATAGTTACGCAAGACTTCACACTGTCATAATATCACCATGTTCTCTGTATCTCCCCGCCCACAGTCTGAGTCACGTCTTTGTTTCTAGGACAGTGAGAAAGGTTTGCAAACAGGTTTTTCTAAGGAAGTGGCTACTTTACTGGTGTATATAAACGTCAGTGATGACACAGAACACAGCTGGTTCTTTTTGTACTGAACTGAGAGAAATGGACTGTGATGTTGAAAATAATTCACTGATATGTACTAACAGTGAGGGTGAAACTGAGAACATTAGATACGGGATGAGAAACGTTGAACAATTCTAATTCTATGGTAGGGCTTAGCTGACAACAATATGTTTTTTTGCTCTAAACTTCTCTGGAATCACATGCATTACTTCAATATACCCTACACTTCTCTCTTATTAATTTAATTTAAATTACATTAAATTGCAGGGCATTCAAGCTTGACATCAGCAATTTATTGGAAATGAACATTATCAACTCAGTTTGACATTTGAGGGAAACTCAAGTTATAACATATGAATAGTTTCAAAATGTCCCCCGATAAAAACCAGCCTACATTGATACGAAACAAATGAACATATCCACAGTTGAAGTTAGTTTATAGTTTATGTTTATGGACTCTTATTTCCTTGCTACTAGGTTTTTACTAAATACGATACTAGTTCATTTCCCCAGAAAGTTTTATCTTAACCTTTATGATTTTATTGAACCTTATCAGTATCATTGTTATAGACTGTCAGGTGATATAAATTCTCTTTTACAGCAGAGGATGGATTTTCCTTTGACGAACCCATGCATGGGAGGACTGAGACCAGAAATTGGCTCTGGCATTCTGACCATTTTGAGTCCCCCACAATGGCCCATTTTTTTCCCCTCGAGGCACCCATTAAGAGCTGGATAATTATTATTTTGTGGACAAAATACCAAATCATACAGGCCACTTGGCAAAAAAATGGATCATCCCCTATGGCATTTTCTTGAAATGCCAGATGGCTATTCCGCCTCTGAACCCATGGTAATAAGTCTATTAGATGGAGAGTTTCATAGAAGCAGTCCATATCATGCTTCTATGTAATGGGTTGCTCATTTGTGTAAAGTCATATTCCCAATAATAAAAGCATGTTATGGAATGCATCTTTGAACCTCTCCGTCTAATAGCCATATCACCATGGGTTCAGGGGGCGGACTGGCAATCACATGTATCGACCTCAATCGGTCTTTGTTTAAGCTTGCTCTTTTCACCTATACATTAGGGGAGAAAACACTTTTGTTGCGGAAGTCTTTTTGGGAGATATCATCACCTTTTTATCTTGAGTCTCTTAGATGGACTCATAGTGCTGTATCTACAGACACGGAGCCACTGGTCTCTTAGATGGACTCATAGTGATGTATCTACAGACACGGAGCCACTGGTCTCTTAGATGGACTCATAGTGATGTATCTACAGACACGGAGCCACTGGTCTCTTAGATGGACTCATAGTGATGTATCTACAGACACGGAGCCACTGGTCTCTTAGATGGACTCATAGTGATGTATCTACAGACACGGAGCCACTGGTCTCTTAGATGGACTCATAGTGATGTATCTACAGACACGGAGCCACTGGTCTCTTAGATGGACTCATAGTGATGTATCTACAGACACGGAGCCACTGGTCTCTTAGATGGACTCATAGTGATGTATCTACAGACACGGAGCCATGTATCTCTTTGTTTGCAAAGACATTTGACAAAAAAGAGAGTAGGAAACCAGCTTCTACTAACTGAGTAAGAAACCAGATTCTACTAACTGAGTAAGAAACCAGATTCTACTAACTGAGTAAGAAACCAGATTCTACTAACTGAGTAAGAAACCAGATTCTACTAACTGAGTAAGAAACCAGATTCTACTAACTGAATAAGAAACCAGATTCTACTAACTGAGTAAGAAACCAGATTCTACTAACTGAGTAAGATACCAGCTTCTCTACTAACTGATCACCATTCCCTGCCTCTCGTGCTGGTCATTCACTGCAAACCCCACAGTGTGACATAAAGGGACGAGTGTGACAGGAGAGGGAGTGTGACATAATGGGACGAGTGGGACAGGAGAGTGAGTGTGACATGCCAAGGTCATGATTTTTTGAACTACTGTGCCATAGGACAGCTTCTCAGAAGTCAACCTTCTGCAATGTTTTTTTTAGCAACCTCGCACAAAGTGTTACGTTGCTTTACACAACTTGTTTAGACATTTCTTCAAGTGGAGATTGATTTGCTACTAACAGTATGCTGACAAGGGTTCTACTGTACTATTCCATTTCTTACCATAGTCTTTTTATACTAATGAGACGTGCCGAGCCAAAGGAAGATGTACTGAGCTGACCTGATTATACATCCACCACAGTTGCTGGAACAGTGCTAAAAAGGACAATGGGAAAATAAAATATCTGAGAAATTACAGTTTGTTTTGGTTCAGTCTGATCGTGGAAAAGGGGTATTAGAGAAGAGGAGGTAAAATTGGTTCGCTTGGATTGAGCTGGTGGATCATGTAGAATCGTCAATGACCTTGTGCTCTAGGTTCCTGCACAAAGATATCTAGACATCTCTCCCTTTCCAGCTACGCGCCAAAGTCTCTGCACCTCCCTCCCGGCACATCTCTATAAACTCACAGGAGACCGTCAGAGGACTTACACGGCGCAGGCAGACTGCTGAACCCTAATTCCAGGTTTGAATCTCCGTCTCACTCTCTGTTTACAATTCCACAACTGCGCGGTTGCCATGGCACTGCCCAGTCAATGAGCTCCAGATGCCAGGTCACTGAGCCAACCAGGGAGAGGGAGTGTGAGTCATCAGTCCCGTCCCTCTCCAGGCAGGGTGGTGCGGGCACGCTCCTCCTAGTCCTGGATCAAGTCATTTACTGTACACTCTGTACACTCCCTGTTCTCCACTCTCCCTAATCCCACCTCCTTTACTGTAAATATACTCCCCGCTGTCCATCTCCACTGTGCTCCACTGTGCTCCACTGTGCTCCACTGTGCTCCACTGTGCTCCACTGTGCTCCACTGTGCTCCACTGTGCTCTCCAGTCTTAGTGCCACCATATATAGAACATAATAGAAAAGGGTTACACTTTATAATTACATTCAGTTATAAAACATCTAAAAGGCATTTAAAAACAGTTTGTTCAACATTTATGAATCATTATTCCTATTACATTTGTAAACAATAGAATAGAAAAATATTCATATAAAGCCTAGCTTCAAAACATGAAAGCTTTTTTACCTTTATTTAGGGAGTTACCATTGAGACTAGGGTCTCCTTCTCAAGGGAGCCCTGCAGGGTAGCCTATTGGTTAGAGCATTGGACCAGTACCCGCAAGGTTGCAAGTTCAAATCCCTGAGCTGACAAAGTAGAAATCTGCCCCTGAACAGGCACTTAACTAGGCAAGTCAGTTAAGAACAAATTCTTATTTTCAATGATGGCCTAGGAACAGTGGGCTGTCAGTCAAGAACAAATTCTTATTTTCAATGATGGCCTAGGAACAGTAGGCTGTCAGTCAAGAACAAATTCTTATTTTCAATGATGGCCTAGGAACAGTAGGCTGTTCCTAGGCCGTCATTAAAAATAAGAATTTGTTCTTAACTGACTTGCCTAGTTAAATAAAGGTTAAAATAAATAAATATACAATTCACAAGACAAAACCAAATCCTAATCAGACAATGTAAAGCAAACTAAAACAGAGCGCAACACAAATATTCCAGTAAAACAGTTCCTCAGTAAGAAGTTCCATATTTTAAATTGCCCGAGCGGCACCAGAACATCCAATTGCAATGCATTTTGCATTTGGTTCCAGCAATGAGGTGCATTACATCTAAAAGCAGATTTACCTGGTTCTGTGGAGACTCAAGGAACCTGGAGAGTTAACCAACCCTGTGAACGGGTTTGGTATCTCATGGAGGCTTGTGTAATAGAGCTTTGTAAAAGGGAATAATGAAGTGATCTACATGACTTTAATGAGGACCAGACAACGTTTTGATACAGGATGCAGTGGTGAGTATGAAAACTGTCACCAGTGATTAAATGAATGGTGCTACGGCAGATGGCATCCAAAGGTTTAAGAGTAGTGGCTGCTGCAATCTGATAAATGGTGTCACCAAAGTCAAGAACTGTCAGGAAAGTTGACTATACAATCTGCTTCTTGCTATTTAGGGAGAGGAAGGATCTATTTAAAGAAGAAGCCCACTTTAAATCTTAGCTTTTTAACTAGTTCATCAATATGTATTTTAAACATCAAATCTGTGTCAATCCAAATGCCCATATATATATATATATATATATATATATATAAATATATATATATATATATATATATATATATATACACACACAGTGGGGCAAAAAAGTATTTAGTCAGCCACCAATTGTACAAGTTCTCCCACTTAAAAAGATGAGAGGCCTGTAATTTTCATCATAGGTACACTTCAACTATGACAGACAAAATGAGAGTAAAAAATCCAGAAAATCACATTGTAGGATTTTTAATGAATTTATTTGCAAATAATGGTGGAAAATAAGTATTTGGTCAATAACAAAAGTTTATCACAATACTTTGTTATATACCCTTTGTTGGCAATGACAGAGGTCAAACGTTTTCTGTAAGTCTACCTATGATGAAAATTACAGGCCTCTCTCATCTTTTTAAGTGGGAGAACTTGCACAATTGGTGGCTGACTAAATACTTTTTTGCCCCACTGTATATATATATATGTATATACAACAACTTATAAAGCATTGTACCTAGATACTTTACTTAAAGTGTTACAGAACTTAGAGGAAGGTAAAAAGGGGAGGATCCCTGAGTCTTGGTGTATACTGTAAATGTACTGTTAATAATTAGTATGTCCAGTATATCAGTAATTGTTAAACATACAATGTGTCATGTGGTAATGCAGCCTTATCAGATGTTGATAGGCTGTCCTGGAAACAGAATCTTCACCAGACATACACCAGACTGATATGTGAGCCAGGACAGCACTCAGCATACAGTACTTCATCATCATCACAAATCACTCAACATGTGTCCAACAATGACTGTAGTCTGCATTTCATGGCTCAAGCCACTGCACCACATGCTAACCTACAATCATAAAATTGAATTAGGGGTTACGTTGATATACAGAGCCTTCAGAAGGTTTTCACACCCTTTGACCTTTTCCACATTTTGTTGTGTTACAGCCTGAATTTAAAATGGATAAACATGTGATTGGCCTACACACAATACCTCATGATGTCGAAGTGGAACTTTGTTTTGAGACATTTTGTTTAACAAATTAATAAAAAAATGAAAATATGAAATGTCTTCAGTCAGTAAGTATTCAACCCCTTTGTTATAGCAAGCCTAAATACGTTCAGGAGTCAATTTGCTTAAGTCACATAATTAGTTCCATGGACTGAGTAATGTCAATCAATCACATTTATCACATTTATTTATAACGACCCTTTTTACATCAGCCAATTTTTATTTAACCTTCATTTAACCTTCAGCCGATGTCTCAAAGTGCTATACAGAAACCCTCCCTAAAACCCCAAACAACAAGCATGGTTGTTGAATGTCTACTTCATCTCTATACCCCACACATACAATTATCTGTACGATCCCTCAGTCAAGCAGAGAATTTCAATCACAGATTCAACCACACAGTACCGGAAGGTTTTCCAGTGCCTCACAAAGAAGGGCACCTATTGGTAGATGGGTAAAAAAACAAAACAGACATTGAATATCCCTTTGAGCATGATGAAGTTATTAATTACACTTTGGATTGTGTATCAATACACCCAGTCACTAAAAGATACAAGCGTCCTTCCTAACTCAGTTGCTGTAGAGGAAGAAAACAGCTCAGGGATTTTACCATCAGGCTAATGGTGACTTTAAAACATTTACATGGCCCCTACTACAGTATTGTTCCCTCTTGGTGACTTTAAAACATTTACATGGCCCCTACTACAGTATTGTTCCCTCTTGGTGACTTTAAAACATTTACATGGCCCCTACTACAGTATTGTTCCCTCTTGGTGACTTTAAAACAGTTACATGGCCCCCACAACAGTATTGTTCCCTCTTGGTGACTTTAAAACATTTACATGGCCCCTACTACAGTATTGTTCCCTCTTGGTGACTTTAAAACAGTTACATAGCCCCCACAACAGTATTTTCCCCATTGAGGCCCCATTAGTAGCCAGATAATGACATCTAGCTAATAAATAAATAAATAATAATTAGACAGGCCCTCTCAGATAAAAATGGACCATCACTTCAGGCATTTCCCCAAAATGCCAAATGGCCAGCTCCGGTAGTTTCCAGTCACTTTGAGGGGAGTGTGGGAAGGGAATGAGGATATACTTCTATTCCACAGTGTTTTCTTGTTCCAACAAAAACTCTGAAATCTCCAAGCAAGCATGACCTATTATATTCTTGAGCAACAACAAAATACACTAACAATGATACATTGTGACATATTAGGATTCCCCTGTAACGTGTTGCTTCCTTGTAAAATAGGTCATTGGTTGAGAGTAGTGTAGTCATTGGTTGAGAGTAGTGTAGTCATTGGTTGAGAGTAGTGTAGTCTTACTGATTTGAGTCATAACAGGGCCAGTCAGTGTCTGTGCACACCTAGCTACACAGACAGTGCACTGAATGGTTTGGTTTAAGACAACCTCATGCTTAGCAGTCGACATTTAACAAAATACCACAGGCACAGAAAACAAAGAAACAGCAGAGAAGTACTGAGATTTCACATGATCACTTTGTGGCTCTCATCGTGAAACATGTCCTGTAGAGTTTTCACTTGTTCAATATTCTATTTATTTCACATACTATGTGTTATGTCTTTAAATGAGTGTTTTGCAATTATTAGTTGTGTAAATTCTGCATTTCTTCAGTTTTATCTGTGAGCAAGGATAAATCAACTCAAACTGAATACTTAGCCTTGCAAAAATAACTTCATGCACCTCAGCATTTAACAACATTTCACAGGAGACTTACAAACATTGATCCAACACAGTTATTTATCACTTCATTGAAAAATGACATGCATATATCATGATTAGTTTTGTTTTTACAGAGATTCCAGATAGAGCATTTGGCTGTAAGTTAAAAAAAGACAACAACATTATAGCAGTACATGTATCACTCTTTTTACAGTGATAGTGATACTAGTGGCAGAGAGGAGGACCTGGCACTGCAGATTTCCTAAAGGGGAAGAATTTCAGAAACTCAGGGAGAGAAAACAAAATGTCCACTATGGCTTTGGATTCAGAACATGAGTGATTTTCACCATCAGGGCTGTTCCAGGAAAACATCTCAATAAGAAACCAGAGGACCCACAGAATACTGAGGAACAGACACAATCCCAAAGAAGGCAAACAGTGGTTAGAGGCAGGCCAGCAACAGGTTCTGTATCTAAATGTCTGAAACCTCTTCAGGGGCGCTGTACTTTGTCTGACTCTGGCGTTCAACCCCAGGTCTCCAGACTCAGTAGACGTGTTCAAAACGTTAGGGAAACATTCCAGTGTATGTGGTCTCTGTGTATGCGTGGTGTAAGGCTTGCAAAACCCCGGCAGCCTCCCAAAATGTCCAGGTTTTCCAGAAATCTTGGTTGGAGGATTCTCAGATTTCATGCTTTTTCCTGATTATAGGAATTTTGGGAAAGTGACCAGACATTTGCAACCTTAAAACGACAGACACAGCAATGGGCCTGATGTGTCAGTCCTCCATGTAGCCCCATGGTAACACCACAGACACAGTGCCTGCTGTATCAGTCTTCCATGTAGCCCCATGGTAACACCACAGACACAGTGCCTGCTGTATCAGTCCTCCATGTAGCCCCATGGTAACACCACAGACACAGTGCCTGCTGTATCAGTCCTCCATGTAGCCCCATGGTAACACCACAGACACAGCGGCAGTACTGTCGTGTCTTTGGCTATGCCGGATTAAGTGATATGACATGCTATTCTATAAAATAATTTCTCCGTAATTAATATCACCTGATTGAGCTAATCATGTAAATGTAATTAACTAGAGAGTTGGGCACCACAAAATAATATTTATAGAGCTGTTATCTTCCGAATAACTCTTAAAGACCTAGTAATATTTTACATCAATAGCAGTCAATATCAATCGCCGTCTTAATTCAGTCTCATCTGAAAGTTGTAAATTCTTGGTTATCTGCACGAACCCTGGCTAACAATTTGAATCAGCAATACAAAATTGGGTTTAATAATTTATTTACTAAATACCTAACTAATCACACAGAATTACACATGCACATAATTAAATCATAACTTGATTACAAATGACGTCATAAAGGAAAACGTCCCTAGCGGGTGGAACAGATATGACAGCTTGTTACACAAAAGAAAAGGGCTTTGTTTGAGTGAAAGAGCGGGAAGACTGAGGAACAAAGGGAAGAAGCTGTGCTATCGTAAATACAGTTTCTTATGCATTCTAAATTACCGCCCATTTGGAAAAGGAAAATGCAATTAATATTTACTCTGAGCTGCGCTTTGGTAGGTTGGTGGTAGATGGAAGGCCGTGATGCCAAACCGAGTCCTTTGAAGAATGTCTCTGGTTGTCAATTGGATACGTTGTAGTAACGCCGTTGGGTGATAGACAGAATACTCTCTCTGTTCCTTCCTAACCCTCGTTGCATCTGCTGTTGCTAACTCAACGGCTAGGAGGTATCTCTTCTGTAGTGAATAAGAGTTCAAAGTTCATACCATTCGCAACCAAAGCTCACGCCGATGTTGGCTTCGTTCTGTAGTTATTATCTGAACCATTCTGACATAGGACCGTCGTCCTCACATATTTGGAACAGATAGTTATATTGTCGTCAAGGGCTTATATAGGAAGGGAGAGGAGGGCGTGTTTGAAAAGTTTTATAGCCCATGTCCCTTCACAGGGGCGGGCCACTGATTGACCAGCCCTATCTTATGAAAACCAGATCTCACATTTTAGAAGCTAACATCACATTTCATCCCATCACGAATAATTTCATATTAAAACATTTAAATTGAACAACAATTCCATGTGAATCCGATAACTCTGATGTGTAAACTTTCCACTGTAGAGTTTATGTCATCTTATCATTGATGAGAATGTCTCAGATGACAACCGAAATGACATCATATTCAACTGACATTGTATTCATTAAGTACCACCGCATATGTTCAATTGGTCGCATTACCAGAATATAGTTCATTTCCCCCCACCCTCTGATGTTCCCCCGAATCTCTATGTTAACCAAGGGTTTTGCAAATGCAACCTCAGTAGGGTAGAGAGAGAAAAATGGGGGAAAGAGGTACTTATGACTGGCATAAACCTACCCCCCAGGCCAACGACATGACAGTACCCCCCCCCCCCCCCCCCCTCTAGGGGCGCCACCCAGTGTCCCACCTGGGGGAGCCTGGAGAGCCGGTTGAGGTGTGGAGCCTGACGATCCTGCTGAGGCGTGAAAGCCTAATGTTCCCGCTGCGGCGGAGAAGCCCGATGGGCCGCCTGAAGCATGACGTGATATGGGAACCTGGCGAGCCAAGAAAACCTCTCGAGCCAGCTAGTGCGTGACAGGCTGAAGAGCCAGCTAGGGCGTGACAGGCTGAAGAGCCAGCTAGTGCGTGACAGGCTGAAGAGCCAGCTTAGTCACCCCCGGTTCCATCGGCGGCAGACCCCGGGTCCGACGTCACCAACAAAACAAAACCCTTAAAAACTCCCGGATACTTCTTGTAATGGTGTCCACATTCTGTAAGGATCAACGCAGAAGATGAGAAGCAGCTTTGACCAGTTATATTGACATCTCTTGTACACCAAGGACCTGGGGAGGAGTTGCAGGGTAGAGGAGGAGAGAAGAATGTGCCTATTGAAGTAGCTTGTGACGTTTCATTTTTAAAAAAGGAGCTCTCATGCCAGAAAAGTTTGGAGACCCCTGTTGTAACATCTGTCATAAGACTGTGGGATGCGTTGACTAACGATCAACAGTAGTTCCAGCGCTTTGGTTTTCCAACACTGGTTACTTGGACATGTCAGGATTGGGTGATGGTGGTGCTTAAAGGACTTGATTTGAAGCGGAAAGTTTCTGAAAGGGGGAGTTTCCGTTTAGGGGAGTTGAGACTTTGTTAGTCTGGTTAGTATCTTTTCTCCTGCATCTTCTTCAGAACATTATCCAACTTCTGACACAATTACACAACACTTTAGTTCTGGGTTTCCCACATTAAGCTCTTCGAGACAAACATGCCATGGTTATTCAATGGTACTGACCAGACCTGGTTCAAAGTTGTCTAATACATTTAGAGTTGGTTTAAGCCTACCTACAGAGCTATATGTTTTGCAGTTTTGTGACTATTCTATTGCTTCCATTGGGCCAGGAAAGCTCAATCAAGCACAGAGAAAACATTTTCAAATAGTATTTGAACCCAGGTCTGGTACTAACATTCAAAGACACAAGGACCACTTGTCGCATGCCTCATTGGCAAGCAACACACGTGTGCGCACACACACAAACACAGACACAAAAACACACACACACTTACACACCCTTCTTCAAGGTGTTTACAGTAAGAGAGGCGCAAGACTGTTTCAATGGTCTGACATTCAAAGAGTTACGAACCACTTGTCACATGTCCCATTGTCAAGAAATACAGGCACGCACACACACACATGCACACACACACACGCGGACATTCATGCAGACATGCACACACATACACACCCTTCTCCAAGGGGTTTACAGTAAACAGGGGTGTAACACTGCCAAGCGACAGACACACACACAGCGCTCTGTTTCCTGTGCACCTCTACTAGGACAGAAACGTTCCCATTGTAACAGGCAGCCAGTGTGTCTTTCTGTAACAGGGGTCATTCCTGGAACAAGGTGTGGCACAGCGCCGTCTGTGATTCGATCAGGTGACCCAGTTGATGTCACCCTGACATCACAACTCCACTTACACTCCTTTCATTCATTCTTTTCACCATGGAAACCCACAAGATTAGAATAAAGTGAACACAGATCTTCTGTCTAGGTGCATAGGTCAATGGAGCTATGCAGGTGGTGTACTGTAGGACATCATACAGGGAAACAGGTAGTAACATGCTCATGAAACAGACCTATACAGTAGTACAGCACAGAGGGGCATGCTGAAGCTAAGTTCAGACAGTGTCTGCAATGAAAAGGAGAAGAGAAACTACAACCCCCCCCCCCCCCACACACACACACATTGGCTGTAGAAACTACAACACCCACACACACTGGCTTCAGTACCAGGGAAAATATCCCCCAAAATACCAAGACAGCTGTCATGAAAGAGTCTGTGATGTCACCCTTGGCAACAATTGACAGCAGAAACACAGCCAAAACTTCAACTTGATACATAATTCACCTTCAAATCTTTCACACAAAAGATTGCTTTCCAATAACAGTAGGAAATGAAATGTAGTCTATCGAATTAAATATTATCTTTCATCTGACGTACACTATGCAAGGAGTAAATCTGGAACATTGTTTCCACAACTTCAACAGAACAGTTACTGTATATCCAGAATGTCAGGGATTCCCTGAACCCTATTTGGGTTGAAGAGAAAAGAGATGTGGCTGAATGCATAAACCAATCCTTTTCTTTGAAAAAGAGGAACTGTCATCACCCCCGCCATCGCCCACATTAACCAGCTGTTTGCCCGCCGCCCTCTCTGTCTCTGGTGTCGGGTTACAAACAGAGAGTAACAACTGACACACACACTGAGGGTGCTAATTTACTGGACTGTAGCCAACAGTTTCTCAGAAATTTCCTCAGAAGTAATTTGCCTAGATAGTGGATACATTAGGTCAATAATGTGAGATGGTTTGGTTAGATAAACAAATGGCTAAGTTTACTATACTGTTAACAGAGACCTCAAAACATGATAAGATGTACTTGTCTATTATTCATCTTTGCACCCAGAACCAAATCTCACATGTGTGCTGGGTGATAATAGTGAGCTAACTTAAAGAGATAGTTCTGAGAAATTACCTATTTTAATATTTGTTTCCTTGGAAGCACTATGGACCAGGAGTGACTGCAATCCAACCATTGGTTTTGCAATCCAGTCAAATACTAATGTGGCATTTCAGGACCCAAAACCAGTGTAAGGCATCAATCTCACCATTTAGCATGTTAAGTCATTGAACAACTAAATCCATTTCAGAGATGATTTAGGCATGATATTTAAACATGCTAAATGGGGGAGGTTGACTGACACTGGTTTTTGCATGGAAAATGCTAGTATAATGTACGGCAGTGGCTAGTATAACAAAACCAAAGTGTGCATTGCAGTCACCCCGTGTTCATATGACTGCTTTCAAGGTAAGGAAACAATCATGTTACTGAGCTTCCCTTTAAGCTGACATTATTTACGCTGGAGGTGCACCCTATATTTTGCTACAGTAAGATCACATCATTAAGGCTGTGTTTAAAATGTTGAAGTTGCCGTCATACCATTAGATGAAAGCAGTAGAAAGCAGAGTTACCCGTCTACATTCTTAGAAAAAAAGTATTCCAAAATGGTTCTTTCGGCTGTCCCCATAGGTGAACCCTTTTTGGTTCCAGGTAGAAGTCTTTTGGGTTCCATGTAGAACCCTCTGTGGAAAGGGTTCTACACAGAACTCAAAAGGGTTACTCAAAGGGTTCTCCGATGGGGACAGCCGAAGAACCCTTTTAGGTTCTAGATAGCACCTTTTTTTCTAATTGTATAAGAACAATGTAACAGTGCACTAGCCTCAAATAAAATGGTTCCCAGACAGAAAAGCATTTCCTTGAAACAACGATCCAACCGCAATGCTCTTATCTTTTAAAGGTAAAACTGGAAACGTCTCAACATCCAAATAGCTGACAGAGGGTTAAAATTCACTTGAAATACAGAGACAGAAATAGCCCAGTTCTTAGTAAGCAGGGGAGAGGTTGGAACATAACTTGTTGAACTGAACTGCATTATAAGGCAGGCCCACAGGGACAAACAGTACCAAGAAAACAATACCTTCAAAGAAAGAAGCAATTGGAAAATAATGTCTGTGAATTCAGAAAGAGATCAGTTTGACCAATCCAGACAGATAGGGATTTACAGATGTAGCATCTTAACTTGAGCCAGTTTTCTAAAGCAGCAAAATAATCCCTCAGCAACAGGAAATGTAAATTCTTATGTGGATTAAAATGTATTGACATTTTTGTATGGGTTGAGCAACAGTAAGGGTTCAGTGTAGTAATGTACAGCACAGAGCGCAACAGTAAGGGTTTAGTGTAATAATGTGCAGCACAGAGCGCAACAGTAAGGGTTCAGTGTAATAATGTACAGCACAGAGCAACAGTAAGGGTTCAGTTTAATAATGTCAAACACAGAGCAACAGTAAGGGTTCAGTGTAATAATGTGCAGCACAGAGCAACAGTTAGGGTTCATTGTAATGATGTCAAACACAGAGCAACAGTAAGGGTTCAGTGCAATAATGTCAAACACAGAGCAACAGTAAGGGTTCAGTGCAATAATGTCAAACACAGAGCAACAGTAAGGGTTCAGTGTAATAATGTACAGCACAGAGCAACAGTAAGGGTTCAGTGTAATAATGTACAGCACCGAGCAACAGTAAGGGTTGTGTTTAATAATGTCAAACACAGAGCAACAGTAAGGGTTCAGTGTAATAATGTACAGCACAGAGCAACAGTAAGGGTTCAGTTTAATAATGTAAAACACAGAGCAACAGTAAGGGTTCAGTGTAATAATGTACAGCACAGAGCAACAGTAAGGGTTCAGTGTAATAATGTCAAACACAGAGCAACAGTAAGGGTTCAGTGTAATAATGTCAAACACAGAGCAACAGTTAGGGTTCAGTTTAATAATGTCAAACACAGAACAACAGTAAGGGTTCAGTGTAATAATGTCAAACACAGAGCAACAGTAAGGGTTCAGTGTAATAATGTCAAACACAGAACAACAGTAAGGGTTCAGTGTAATAATGTCAAACACAGAACAACAGTAAGGGTTCAGTGTAATAATGTCAAACACAGAACAACAGTAAGGGTTCAGTGTAATAATGTACAGCACAGAGCAACAGTAAGGGTTCAGTGTAATAATGTACAGCACAGAGCAACAGTTAGGGTTCAGTTTAATAATGTCAAACACAGAGCAACAGTAATGATTCAGTGTAATAATGTCAAACACAGAACAACAGTAAGGGTTTAGTGTAATAATGTCAAACACAGAACAACAGTAAGGGTTCAGTGTAATAATGTACATCACAGAACAACAGTAAGGGTTCAGTGTAATAATGTACAGCACAGAGCAACAGTAAGGGTTCAGTGTAATAATGTCAAACACAGAGCAACAGTAAGGGTTCAGTGTAATAATGTACATCACAGAGCAACAATAAGGGTTCAGTGTAATAATGTACAGCACAGAGCAACAGTTAGGGTTCAGTGTAATAATGTACATCACAGAGCAACAGTAAGGGTTCAGTGTAATAATGTCAAACACAGAACGACAGTAAGGGTTCAGTGTAATAATGTCAAACGCAGAGCAACAGTAAGGGTTCAGTGTAATAATGTACAGCACAGAGCAACAGTAAGGGTTCAGTGTAATAATGTACAGCACAGAGCAACAGTAAGGGTTCAGTGTAATAATGTCAAACACAGAGCAACAGTAAGGGTTCAGTGTAATAATGTCAAACACAGAGCAACAGTAAGGGTTCAGTGTAATAATGTACAGCACAGAGCAACAGTAAGGGTTCAGTGTAATAATGTCAAACACAGAGCAACAGTTAGGGTTCAGTTTAATAATGTCAAACACAGAACAACAGTAAGGGTTCAGTGTAATAATGTCAAACACAGAACAACAGTAAGGGTTCAGTGTAATAATGTCAAACACAGAGCAACAGTAAGGGTTCAGTGTAATAATATACAACACAGAACAACAGTAAGGGTTCAGTGTAATAATGTCAAACACAGAGCAGCAGTAATGATTCAGTGTAATAATGTCAAACACAGACAAACAGTTAGGGTTCAGTGTAATAATGTCAAACACAGAGCAACAGTTAGGGTTCAGTGTAATAATGTCAAACACAGAACAACAGTAAGGGTTCAGTGTAATAATGTACAACACAGAGCAACAGTAATGATTCAGTGTAATAATGTCAAACACAGAACAACAGTAAGGGTTTAGTGTAATAATGTCAAACACAGAACAACAGTAAGGGTTCAGTGTAATAATGTACATCACAGAACAACAGTAAGGGTTCAGTGTAATAATGTACAGCACAGAGCAACAGTAAGGGTTCAGTGTAATAATGTACATCACAGAGCAACAGTAAGGGTTCAGTGTAATAATGTACAGCACAGAGCAACAGTAAGGGTTCAGTGTAATAATGTACAGCACAGAGCAACAGTAAGGGTTCAGTGTAATCATGTCAAACACAGAGCAACAGTAAGGGTTCAGTGTAATAATGTCAAACACAGAGCAACAGTAAGGGTTCAGTGTAATAATGTCAAACACAGAACAACAGTTAGGGTTCATTGCAGTCCTCACCTCTCTATTGTATTTGAGGGGTGTCTGCTTGGCTAGTGTTAATTAACACTCAAACTACCCCCAAGAGCAGTTTCCAATCGCCAGGGTTGCCTCTCAGATAACATCCCTGGACAGAACATTCCTGACAGTCAAAAGGGAATGGAACATTTAGTTAGAGATTGAGGGAGGAGATTGTTTCGGCGGAAGCAACCAAAAGATTGGCCCTCTGCCATTTCCTCTTGAAAAGCACTGACTCTCAATCCCACATTGTTAACCATGGAGCCTTCAAGGATTAAACACTCAAGTAACCTATCAGCTTTACTGGAAACCCTCTGTTTTCTAACCTTCTTGGCAGAGCAGTTTTTCAAAATAGCATCTTCCCTGATTCACCATGACACACGCCTTGTGTGTGTGAGTGTGTGTGTGTTGAGTGTGAATGAATGTGTGGTTGCATACCTGTGTGCGTGTGTGTGTGTGTGTGTGTGTGTGTGTGTGTGTGTGTGTGTGTGTGTGTGTGTGTGTGTGTGTGTGAGTGTGTGTGTGTGTGTGTGTGAGAGAGCGAGAGTGTGTGTGTGTGAGTGCAAATGCAGGAATGCGTGTGGGTATGTCTGTTTGTCTGTGCGTCTGTGTGTGTGTATATACGTGTGTGTGTGTGTGTGTGTGTGTGTGTGAGAGAGAGAGAGCGAGAGTGTGTGTGTGTGAGTGCAAATGCAGGAATGCGTGTGGGTATGTCTGTTGGTCTGTGCGTCTGTGTGTGTGTGCGTGCGTTTGTGCTTGTATGTATGTATGTATGTATGTATGTGTGTGTGTGTGTGTGTGTGTGTGTGTTTGTCTGTGTGTGTCTGTGTATGTCTGTGTGTGTGTGTGTGTCTGTGTGTGTGTGTCTGTGTGTGTGTGTGTGTGTGTGTGTGTGTGTGTTTGTCTGTGTGTGTCTGTGTGTGTGTGTGTGTGTGTGTGTGCGTGCGTGTGTGTGTGTGTGTGGGGGGGGGGGGGGGGGGGGGGGGGGGGGGGGGGGGGTGAAACCAGAGCTTATGACGGGCAGTGGACGTAGCCCATTTCCTGTAAGGGAGGTTGTTTGGTGAACGATGCCCTTGGCATGCAGGCTAGGTTTGCTGTAAACCATGGCATGCAGGCTAGGTTTGCTGTAAACCATGGCATGCAGGCTAGGTTTGCTGTAAACCATGGCATGCAGGCTAGGTTTGCTGTAAACCATGGCATGCAGGCTAGGTTTCTGAGTGAGGAATGCTGGACTGGTGTGTCAGCAGTGACTACACCATTTTACCAGAACACCACACCGCAGACCCAATCTGGCTTTCCGTAGCCTGGGGTCCAAACTGAATATTTCCCTGTTTAACTATTGTTTCAATATATTCAGTGTGCACAACTTAAACTTAACATTGCTCTGTTTCACTTTTTGCTCATTATTCAGTGTACTTAGCCTGGAGTCCAACCTAAATATAGTTCAGTTTCAGTTTAACTACATGTATTGTGGCTAGCCTGGAATCCAATCTGAATATTGCTCAGTTTAACTATATATTTTGTGGATAAACTTGAAGTCCAAACTAAATAGTGTTCAGTTTCAGTGTAACTATATATATTGTGGATAGCCTGGAATCCATCTGAATATTGCTCAGTTTAACTATACACAGTTGAAGTCAGAACATACATTTAGGTTGGAGTCATTAAAACACGTTTTTCAAACACGTTTTTCAACCATAGTTTTGGCAAGTCTACTTTGTGCATGACACAAGTAATTTTTCCAACAATTGTTTACAGACAGATTATTTCACTTAAAATTCACTGTTTCACAATTCCAGTGGGTCAGAAGTTTACATACACTAAGTTGACTGTGCCTTTAAACAGCTTGGAAAATTCCAGAAAATGATGTCATGGCTTTAGAAGCTTTTGATAGGCTAAATGACATAATTTGAGTATATTGGAGGTGCACCTATGGATGTATTTCAAGGCCTACATTCAAACTCAGTGTCTCTTTACTTGATATCATGGGAAAATCTAAAGAAATCAGCCAAGACCTCAGAAATAAAAATGTTGACATCCACAAGTCTGGTTCATCCATGGGAGCAATTTCTAAATGCCTGAAGGTACCACGTTCATCTGTACAAACAATAGTACGCAAGTATATACACCATGGTACCACGTAGCCGTCATACCGCTCAGGAAGGAGACACGTTCTGTCTCCTAGAGATTAACATACTTTGGTGTGAAAAGTGCAAATCAATCCCAGAACAACAGCAAAGGATCTTGTGAAGATGCTGGAGGAAACAGGTACAAAAGTATCTATATCCAAAGTAAAACGAGTCCTATATCGACATAACCTGAAAAGCCGCTCAGCAAGGAAGAAGCCAAGGATCCAAAACCGCCATAAAAAAGCCAGACTACGCTTTGCAACTGCACATGGGGACAACGATCATACTTTTTGGAGAAATGTCCTCTGGTCTGATGAAACAAAAATAGAACTGTTTGGCTATAATGATCATTGTTATGTTTGGAGGAAAAAGGGGGAGGCTTGCAAGCCGAAGAACACCATCCCAACCGTTGAAGCACGGATGTGGCAGCATCATGTTGAGGGGGTGCTTTGCTGCAGGAGGGTCTTGTTTACCTTCACAAAATAGATGGCATCATGAGGTAGGAAAATTATGTGGATATATTGAAGCAACATCTCAAGACATCAGTCAGGAAGTCAAAGCTTGATCACAAATGGGTCTTCCAAATGGACAATGACCCCAAGCATACTTCCAAAGGACAACAAAGTCAGTGTATTGGAGTGGCCATCACAAAACCCTGACCTCAATCCCATAGAAATGTTGTGGGCAGAACTGAAAAAGCATGTGCGAGCCAGGAGGCCTGCAAACCTGATTCAGTTACACCAGCTCTGTCAGGAGGAGTGGGCCAAAATTCACCCAACTTATTGTGGGAAGCTTGTGGGAGGCTTCCCGAAACGTTTGACCCAAGTTAAACAATGTTAAGGCAATGCAACCAAATACTAATTGAGTGAATGTAAACTTCTGACCCACTGGGAATGTGATGAAAGAAATAAAACCTGAAATAAATCACTCTCTACTATTATTCTGACATTTCACATTCTTAAAATAAAGTGGTGATCCTAACTGACCTAAAACAGGGAATTTTTACTGGGATTAAATGTCAGGAATTGTGAAAAACTGAGTTTAAATATATTTGGCTAAGATGTTGGTAAACTTCCAACTTGTGGAAGTTTGGATAACAGCCTAGGTCTTGCAGGAAGGGATGACAAAAACTGACACCCCATTACCAGAACACCAGACCGCAGACCTGAGCTGTCCTGAGTCGTGTTTAGTGGGGAGAAAATATTTTAAAATAGAATGAAACAGGGAGGTAGGTTCCTTATCCAATTAGAACACACGTTTTCATTTTCCATTGAGGAAAATGTGCCCTACTGAACACTACCCTGGCCTTGTTAACCCAGAGAGTGGATTAAACAGGTCCCATGTAATGAGCTAACATATCAGGTCTTCTAATGTCCTGGCATATATCTGTGAATATACAATAAAACAGTGACAAAACATACTAACAATTTGTGAGTCATCAACCAATGGTGTCTATGGTGTTATGCCAAATTTGGTATTCATCAAATGTTGTTGTTGAATTATAAATAGTGGTTAAAGTTTGCCTACAGCTTGTCAACACTAGGTTTGTGGATTGTTTCCAGATTAATACATCTCACAATATTGGCAGAGTCTATAATGATTTTTAATTGTGCTCAGTGTTCTCCTTGGCTTGGTATCCTAGGACAGGTGAAGATAGGCCTGACAGTGTTCTCCTTGGCTTGGTATTCTAGGACAGGTGAGGATAGGCCTGACAGTGTTCTCCTTGGCTTGGTATCCTAGGACAGGCGAGGATAGGTCTGACAGTGTTCTCCTTGGCTTGGTATCCTAGGACAGGTGAGGATAGGTCTGACAGTGTTCTCCTTGGCTTGGTATCCTAGGACAGGTGAGGATAGGCCTGACAGTGTTCTCCTTGGCTTGGTATCCTAGGACAGGTGAGGATAGGCCTGACAGTGTTCTCCTTGGCTTGGTATCCTAGGACAGGTGAGGATAGGCCTGACAGTGTTCTCCTTGGCTTGGTATCCTAGGACAGGTGAGGATAGGTCTGACAGTGTTCTCCTTGGCTTGGTATCCTAGGACAGGTGAGGATAGGTCTGACAGTGTTCTCCTTGGCTTGGTATCCTAGGACAGGTGAGGATAGGCCTGACAGTGTTCTACTTGGCTTGGTATCCTAGGACAGGTGAGGATAGGCCTGACAGTGTTCTCCTTGGCTTGGTATCCTAGGACAGGTAAGGATAGGCCTGACAGTGTTCTCCTTGGCTTGGTATCCTAGGACAGGTGAGGATAGGCCTGACAATGGAAAGACTACTGAACTCCAGCTGGGAAGGAGATTAAGAGGAGTGTAGACAGGGTATGCCAAGAACAGCAGGCGTTAGTTGTATTGACCATGTCAGGAATTGTCTGATTTTTACATATATTTTTGTTCACTATGACACTATGACTATGACAGAAACATTATGACATTATGCATTTGCACTGCAAAAGGGAGCACCTGGACAGTAACTTCTGTTCAGGACATCTGCAGAAAGAATGAATATGAGACAAATCACTGATTTTTATTTGCTATTAAAGGAGGACACACAGTATTCATCTGGGATATAGGCGGCCTCTCCCTTAGCCTGTCTAGAAAATGAAAAACCAATGGGGTAGACGACAGGGAAAAGTAGGCAGGCTTATTCCCAAGAGCCGAAAGACGTCTTCCGGAAGTTGGAACCATTCCACGAGAAAACAAGCCACTGCTGCCATGGAGACCTCCTGAGACGACAAGCCCAGAGCTCCCGCGTCAGAGGAAACCAGGAAACCACACGGCGCGGACTGAATGTACTCCAAAGTCAGCCCAGCTGCTGTTTCCATGGAAACGGGGGTTTGGCCAGCAGGGAACAATCTGATACTGTACATACTGTACATGTCCTGAAGAACAGCTCACACACGGCATCAAAGGCATGTCTCAGCACATGCTCAAACACTCAACGTAACGCCGTAAACACAGACTGAAATGACACCTCATAACAGCAAAAGGTTGCTGTTCCTGACACATGCAGGAAAGGAGGAAAACAGAGTGTTCTTCTTCTCCAGCTGTATTAAATGAGGTCAAATAGAAATGAGATTAGATCTGATCTGATCCTTTGCTTTATTATCTATGAGTCAAAGCTTTCGTCCTGTTCTTTTTGGCTACAGCAATTCACACGTCTACTATCCTACACATTCTGGACTCATTTTGCCAGAGTGCTTATAGAAGGCATTAGAGCTGCTTCGTCCATATTCTAATTCATATTATTTTGACTCTTTGTCACACAGTTTAATGATATGAATGGAGGAGTAACCATTTCACATGTGACGCTAGAACCCCTGCATACCATTTCAGAAAATACAGCAGGCAAATGAAATGGGAAAGTAAGGGTTCCCGGCGTTCACACTTGGTCGCTATGGGAACACTGTGATCCTGTAAACGCTTGTCTGTTTAAAAGGAGAGTTCCAAAAGAGGCAAGGCTTCTCAGTTCCAGGAATGTTGATGGAAAACATTACAATGCCTCTTAGCAGAGAGATTATTTAAGATTTGCCAACATTTACAGATATTTAAAAACCGCTGCAGTCTTTCTTAGCCTTCAAAATAAACTAAATATGTCAGTTTTGTAAAAGGACCCCCACATATCCCACAGAGCCTGGTCTCTCTGAACTCTCAATCATTAGTACTATAATACACTGACAAAGGGTGTAAAAAAATACACATTTTAAAACGACTCTCCAGTGGAACAGGACCGGCATTCACACGCACTAAACTGACTCATAGCAAGTGGAACACAGTGATAGCTCTGTGTGGAGAAAAAAGACGACCCATAATGCTGCTTGGTAACAAATCACAGAGAATGCAAAAGGGACGACAGACGGGACCTGATGAATATGTGTTGAATACTTGACTTGTTGAATATGGTTTCTAACTCGGTGGAGCAGAGTGGTCACAGTTTACAGGAATGAGCTCACAGGTCACTGAAGGACAGGTTTTACTGGGCTGACTCATACAGTGTGTTTAGTATATGAAGGTTCTGAGGAAGGAAACTTAAATACAGACTGGCTGCCCCCCACAAGCTCTCTCTCTCTCTCTCTCTGTCTCTGTCTCTCTCTCTCTCTCTCTCTCTCTCTCTCTCTCTCTCTCTCTCTCTCTCTCTCTGTGTCTCGCTTAACTGTCTCTGCCTATGGCTCTATTATTGCCCTTCTCTCTCTCTCTCTCTCTCTCTCTCTCTCTCTCTCTCTCTCTCTCTCTCTCTCTCTCTCTCTCTCTATTTTATGGGCTTTATTGTCATGGGAAATGTGGGAAACAGTGAACATTACACTCACAAACGTTCCAAAGGAATAGAGACATTTCAAACGTCATATTATCTCTATATACAATGGTATAACGTGCAAATAGGGAAAATAGAAGTTCATAAGGGAAAATAAATTAACTTAAATATGTGTTTCTTCTTCACTGGTTGTCCTTTTCTCGTGGCAACAGGTCACATATCTTGCTACTGTGATTGCACACTGTGGCATTTCACCCAATAGATATGGGAGTTTATGAAAATGGGGCAGTGTGCACATTGCCTGTCTTCTCTTGAGAGCCCTGTCTGCCTACGGCAGCCTCTTTCAATAGCAACGCTGTGCTCACTGAGTCTGTACATAGTCAAATCTTTCCTTAATCTTGGGTCAGTCACAGTGGTCAGGTATTCTGCTTAGCGCCAAATAGCATTCTAGTTTGCTCAGTTTTTTTGGTAATTCTTTCCAATGTGTCAAGTAATTATATTTTTGTTTTCTCATGATATGGTTGCGTCTAATTGTGTTGCTGTCTCTCTCTCTCTCTCTCTCTCTCTCTCTCTGCCCCTCTCTCTCTGTCCCTCTCTCTCTCTCTCTGTTCTTCTCTCTCTGCCCCTCCTCTCTCTGTCCCTCTCTCTCTGCTCCTCCTCTCTCTGTCCCTCCTCTCTCTGTCCCTCTCTCTCTGTCCATCCTCTCTCTGTCCCTCCTCTCTCTGCCCCTCCTCTCTCTGTCCCGATTTCTCTATGTCCATCTCTCTCTCTGTCTCTCTCTCTCAGCCCCTCCTCTCTCTCTTTTCGTCCCTCTCTCTCTGCCACTCCTCTCTCTGCCCCTTCTCTCTCTGTCTCTCTCTCTATCCTTCTTCTCTTTGTCCCTCTCTCTCTCTGTCCCTCTCTCTGTCCCTCTCTCTGCCACTCATCTCTCTGTGCCTCTATCTCTCTGTCCCTCTCTCTCACTCTGTCCCTCTCTCTCGCTGCCCCTCCTCTCTTTGTTCCTCTTTCTCTCTGTCCCTCTCTCTCTCTCTACCCCTCCTGTCTCTGTGTATCTCTCTCTCTGCCCCTCCTGTCTCTGTCCTTCTCTCTCTGTGTCCCTCTCTCTCTCTGCCCCTCCTGTCTCTGTGTATCTCTCTCTCTCTGCCCCTCCTGTCTCTGTCCTTCTCTCTCTGTGTCCCTCTCTCTCTCTGCCCCTCCTGTCTCTGTGTATCTCTCTCTGCCCCTCCTGTCTCTGTCCTTCTCTCTCTGTGTCCCTCTCTCTCTCTGCCCCTCCTCTCTGTCCCTCTCTCTCTGCCCCCCTCTCTCTGCCCCTCCCCTCTCTGCCCCCCTCTCTCCATCGATGCCATTAATGACGCATAGTAGTGTCAATAATGGTTTCATCTCATATTTAATGACTCATAGTAGTGTCAATAATGGTTTCATCTCATTTCCAGATGCCGACCTACAATAGATCATTGTGTTAAAGTTACAGTAAGTATGACTTCACATGTTTGTCACATGCTGCCACCGGAAAACAATGAAAAAATATTAAATTCTGTTCTAGTGAGAACATTGGGACAATTTAGTATCAAGTTTGTCACCAAACCCTTTGGGGAAATGCATTTTTCAGAGGGAAGTGGTGATTATACACGTGCAGGTGCACCTCCTATTTCTGCTCACTGGTTCCAGTAGGTTTACTGGTAGGTCAACAGAACAGACACTTCCTGTTTCTCAGAACACCGCCACTACTTGTAACAGTTCCAGGACGTTTCACCACATCGCCCGCCAGTAGACCCCTGGGGCCTGTACGGCACATGCCTTGTGTTACGTGTGAAACCAAGAATGACCAGAGTCAAGAGAGTATGAACTTTACATAGCACCCTATAATCAGCTAACCTGGAGGGTTTATTGGAACTGTCGTCTGTCTGGAACAGACCGTGAATACAGTCTCTAACTATCGTCTGTCTGGAACAGACAGCGAATACAGTCTCTAACTATCGTCTGTCTGGAACACACCGTGAATACAGTCTCTAACTATTGTCTGTCTGGAACAGACCGTGAATACAGTCTCTAACTATCGTCTGTCTGGAACAGACCGTGAATACAGTCTCTAACTATCGTCTGTCTGGAACAGACCGTGAATACAGTCTCTAACTATCATCTGTCTGGAACAGACCGTGAATACAGTCTCTAACTATCGTCTGTCTGGAACAGACCGTGAATACAGTCTCTAACTATCATCTGTCTGGAACAGACCGTGAATACAGTCTCTAACTATCGTCTGTCTGGAACAGACTGTGAATACAGTCTCTAACTATCGTCTGTCTGGAACAGACCGTGAATACAGTCTCTAACTATCATCTGTCTGGAACAGACCGTGAATACAGTCTTTAACTATCGTCTGTCTGGAACAGACCGTGAATACAGTCTCTAACTATCGTCTGTCTGGAACAGACCGTGAATACAGTCTCTAACTATCATCTGTCTGGAACAGACCGTGAATACAGTCTCTAACTATCGTCTGTCTGGAACAGACTGTGAATGCAGTCTCTAACTATCATCTGTCTGGAACAGACCGTGAATACAGTCTCTAACTATCGTCTGTCTGGAACAGACCGTGAATACAGTCTCTAACTATCATCTGTCTGGAACAGACCGTGAATACAGTCTCTAACTATCGTCTGTCTGGAACAAACTGTGAATACAGTCTCTAACTATCATCTGTCTGGAACAGACCGTGAATACAGTCTCTAACTATCATCTGTCTGGAACAAACTGTGAATACAGTCTCTAACTATCGTCTGTCTGGAACAGACCGTGAATACAGTCTCTAACTATCATCTGTCTGGAACAGACCGTGAATACAGTCTCTAACTATCGTCTGTCTGGAACACACCGTGAATACAGTCTCTAACTATCGTCTGTCTGGAACAAACTGTGAATACAGTCTCTAACTATCATCTGTCTGGAACAGACCGTGAATACAGTCTCTAACTATCGTCTGTCTGGAACAAACTGTGAATACAGTCTCTAACTATCATCTGTCTGGAACAGACCGTGAATACAGTCTCTAACTATCGTCTGTCTGGAACAAACTGTGAATACAGTCTCTAACTATCGTCTGTCTGGAACAGACCGTGAATACAGTCTCTAACTATCATCTGTCTGGAACAGACCGTGAATACAGTCTCTAACTATCGTCTGTCTGGAACACACCGTGAATACAGTCTCTAACTATCGTCTGTCTGGAACAAACTGTGAATACAGTCTCTAACTATCGTCTGTCTGGAACACACCTTGAATACAGTCTCTAACTATCGTCTGTCTGGAACAAACTGTGAATACAGTCTCTAACTATCGTCTGTCTGGAACAAACTGTGAATACAGTCTCTAACTATCGTCTGTCTGGAACACACCTTGAATACAGTCTCTAACTATCGTCTGTCTGGAACAAACTGTGAATACAGTCTCTAACTATCGTCTGTCTGGAACAGACCGTGAATACAGTCTCTAACTATCGTCTGTCTGGAACAAACTGTGAATACAGTCTCTAACTGTCGTCTGTCTGGAACAGACCGTTAATACAGTCTCGGCTGAAGCGGGAACATTGCCTTTAAATTTCGATCACTCTGTAAAGACTGTAAAAATTGATCACACTACATAATGTATCTCAGAAATGGATGTTATGGAAACAGTAACAAAAGTTGTAACAGTATGTTTGGGCAGACTATGTAGTGTATCAATATTAAGGAAATATGTAATGAACACGAAGTGGAACGGTACATTTCATCACAAAAGATAACGTATCACGTTATTGTACCTTACGGAAAAAATATTATTCACAAAAGGTGGAACGGTACATTCCGGTACATTCGGTTATACAAGATAATATATGCAGAATGTTTCAAAAGACTAGTAAAAGCTGCGTACTCTAGAAGTACCGATGCAATACTTTATTATCCAACATTACAACAGCAAGCTGTCTTCATCAGGGTCTCATCAATGTCCAGTATGAAGAAAGGACGTTCTGCAATGAGCAAAGGGTGTCTCTCTGATCCTCTTCTCTGTTCCAGGACCTTATTGACTCACAGGTAGAGATTTATATGTGTCACTTTGTGCTGCTTTTCCAAAAAGATATGCGTCACAACACGCTGACAGTAAGGCCAGAGGGATGGATCATCATGCCTTCATTTCCCTTATTCCCATCGTCCACATAGTGGTATATACTACCGACTGGATGAGTAAATATTACTCCTCCCTTTTATTCTCATACACTGGTCAAAGTCAACAGTACGGAGTCTTCTGTGAGTTACTGGGAACATGAATAAGTAAACGTGAACTCCTTTACTGTTCATTGTAATGAGTAGTGAAACAACTGATGGTTTATGTTCCGTCCAACACCGAGACAACAGACCACCTGATGGTTTATGTTCAGTCCAACACCGAGACAACAGACCACCTGATGGTTTATGTTCAGTCCAACACCGAGACAACAGACCACCTGATGGTTTATGTTCAGTCCAACACCGAGACAACAGACCACCTCATGGTTTATGTTCCGTCCAACACCGAGACAACAGACCACCTGATGGTTTATGTTCAGTCCATCACCGAGACAACAGACCACCTGATGGTTTATGTTCAGTCCAACACCGAGACAACAGACCACCTGATGGTTTATGTTCAGTCCAACACCGAGACAACAGACCACCTGATGGTTTATGTTCAGTCCAACACCGAGACAACAGACCACCTGATGGTTTATGTTCAGTCCAACACCGAGACAACAGACCACCTGATGGTTTATGTTCAGTCCAACACCGAGACAACAGACCACCTGATGGTTTATGTTCAGTCCAACACCGAGACAACAGACCACCTGATGGTTTATGTTCAGTCCAACACTGAGACAACAGACCACCTGATGGTTTATGTTCAGTCCAACACCGAGACAACAGACCACCTGATGGTTTATGTTCAGTCCAACACCGAGACAACAGACCACCTGATGGTTTATGTTCAGTCCATCACCGAGACAACAGACCACCTGATGGTTTATGTTCAATCCAACACCGAGACAACAGACCACCTGATGGTTTATGTTCAGTCCAACACCGAGACAACAGACCACCTGATGGTTTATGTTCAGTCCAACACCGAGACAACAGACCACCTGATGGTTTATGTTCAGTCCAACACCGAGACAACAGACCACCTGATGGTTTATGTTCAGTCCAACACCGAGACAACAGACCACCTGATGGTTTATGTTCAGTCCAACACCGAGACAACAGACCACCTGATGGTTTATGTTCAGTCCAACACCGAGACAACAGACCACCTGATGGTTTATGTTCAGTCCAACACCGAGACAACAGACCACCTGATGGTTTATGTTCAGTCCATCACCGAGACAACAGACCACCTGATGGTTTATGTTCAGTCCATCACCGAGACAACAGACCACCTGATGGTTTATGTTCAGTCCAACACCGAGACAACAGACCAAAATGGGACACCCCGTTATTGCATTATTTAATTGTCAAAGGAAGTTTACAGTGCTGCACTTCTGACACATAGTGAAACGCTTCAATGACGACTCTGGCTGTTGCTTCAATGACTAATCTGGGTGGTAAATCTGGAGTATTTCTGCTACATGTACAGTACAGCCCCCCTCTAGTGCTGCATCCTGTGTTCTGACACGTTTTACTACGAACAACTGTACTCTGCTGCAGTAGGACAGCTCTGTTGCACCCTACTGGGAAGGGGACTGCAGGTGTGGTGTATACTGTATGTCTGCTGCAGTAGGACAGCTCTGTTGCACCCTACTGGGAAGGGGACTGCAGGTGTGGTGTATACTGTATGTCTGCTGCAGTAGGACAGATCTGTTGCACCCTACTGGGAAGGGGACTGCAGGTGTGGTGTATACTGTATGTCTGCTGCAGTAGGACAGCTCTGTTGCACCCTACTGGGAAGGGGACTGCAGGTGTGGTGTATACTGTATGTCTGCTGCAGTAGGACAGCTCTGTTGCACCCTACTGGGAAAAGGAATGCAGGTGAGGTGTATACTGTATGTCTGCTGCAGTAGAACAGCTCTGTTGCACCCTACTGGGAAGGGGACTGCAGTTGTGGTGTATACTGTATGTCTGCTGCAGTAGGACAGCTCTGTTGCACCCTACTGGGAAGGGGACTGCAGGTGTGGTGTATACTGTATGTCTGCTGCAGTAGGACAGCTCTGTTGCACCCTACTGGGAAGGGGACTGCAGGTGTGGTGTATACTGTATGTCTGCTGCAGTAGGACAGCTCTGTTGCACCCTACTGGGAAGGGGACTGCAGGTGTGGTGTATACTGTATGTCTGCTGCAGTAGGACAGCTCTGTTGCACCCTACTGGGAAGGGGACTGCAGGTGTGGTGTATACTGTATGTCTGCTGCAGTAGGACAGCTCTGTTGCACCCTACTGGGAAGGGGACTGCAGGTGTGGTGTATACTGTATGTCTGCTGCAGTAGGACAGCTCTGTTGCACCCTACTGGGAAAAGGAATGCAGGTGAGGTGTATACTGTATGTCTGCTGCAGTAGGACAGCTCTGTTGCACCCTACTAGGAAGGGGACTGCAGTTGTGGTGTATACTGTATGTCTGCTGCAGTAGGACAGCTCTGTTGCACCCTACTGGGAAGGGGACTGCAGGTGTGGTGTATACTGTATGTCTGCTGCAGTAGGACAGCTCTGTTGCACCCTACTGGGAAGGGGACTGCAGGTGTGGTGTATACTGTATGTCTGCTGCAGTAGGACAGCTCTGTTGCACCCTACTGGGAAGGGGACTGCAGGTGTGGTGTATACTGTATGTCTGCTGCAGTAGGACAGCTCTGTTGCACCCTACTGGGAAGGGGACTGCAGGTGTGGTGTATACTGTATGTCTGCTGCAGTAGGACAGCTCTGTTGCACCCTACTGGGAAGGGGACTGCAGGTGTGGTGTATACTGTATGTCTGCTGCAGTAGGACAGCTCTGTTGCACCCTACTGGGAAGGGGACTGCAGGTGTGGTGTATACTGTATGTCTGCTGCAGTAGGACAGCTCTGTTGCACCCTACTGGGAAGGGGACTGCAGGTGTGGTGTATACTGTATGTCTGCTGCAGTAGGACAGCTCTGTTGCACCCTACTGGGAAGGGGACTGCAGGTGTGGTGTATACTGTATGTCTGGTTGTGTATGTGTGTAGGGTGGAAGTGTGTGTGTGTGTGTGTGTGTGTGTGTGTTGGTATGGTGTGTGGGCGTGTATGGGGGGGGGGGGGCTGTGGTTGCGTGTCTGTTTCATCGTTGATGAAACTGCAGCTTCTTTACTGGTATGTATTAAACACAGTGGGGGGAAATGTATCATTTTCCTTACCATCTGCAAGGGAAATGACTGTGTACGGTGTCCATATTAGGAAAGCCTCATCTCAGCAGGACTTCTATCCTAATATAGACACCATACTGGTGGTTGTTCTCACCAACTGGACCTTCTCCATGGCATTGTGTAATAGAGATCCAATCTCAATGACTATCTGTCTAGTTAAATCCAGGAAAAGGGACTAGATGGTGTGATGTAATACCTTTGCCTCCATAGTGAGTTTTTTGGATGAAATAGTGACTGTTAAGTGTGTCCTTCCTGCTGGCGACTGCTTTCTTTAGAAATACTCTAGTAACGGATCAGATATCCATGAACTTGACATTGAACAACTCATGACCTGGTTGTGTTTGATAGCATCTGGGGTTGCAAAATTCTGTTAAAAAAAAAAAAAGATTCTGCGCAGTCACTGATCACCGACTGAGCAGAAGTGAGGCTCTGGAACATGGCCATAACTTCATATCTTCTAGTGCAGAAGTGAGGCTCTGGAACATGGCCATAACTTCATATCTTCTAGTGCAGAAGTGATGCTCTGGAACATGGCCATAACTTCATATCTTCTAGTGCAGAAGTGAGGCTCTGGAACATGGCCATAACTTCATATCTTCTAGTGCAGAAGTGATGCTCTGGAACATGGCCATAACTTCATATCTTCTAGTGCAGAAGTGAGGCTCTGGAACATGGCCATAACTTCATATCTTCTAGTGCAGAAGTGAGGCTCTGGAACATGGCCATAACTTCATATCTTCTAGTGCAGAAGTGATGCTCTGGAACATGGCCATAACTTCATATCTTCTAGTGCAGAAGTGATGCTCTGGAACATGGCCATAACTTCATATCTTCTAGTGCAGAAGTGATGCTCTGGAACATGGCCATAACTTCATATCTTCTAGTGCAGAAATGAGGCTCTGGAACATGGCCATAACTTCATATCTTCTAGTGCAGAAGTGATGCTCTGGAACATGGCCATAACTTCATATCTTCTAGTGCAGAAGTGATGCTCTGGAACATGGCCATAACTTCATATCTTCTAGTGCAGAAGTGCATATCCAATACTTCATAAGACCATGCACTACAGTAGTACTATTTTGGTTATATCGGTTTCTGATTGAAGACTGAGACATCTGTTTGGTAATTTCACCTGAAGACTGAAACATCTGTTTGGTCATTTCACCTGAAGACTGAGACATCTGTTTGGTCATTTCACCTGAAGACTGAGACATCTGTTTGGCCATTTCACCTGAAGACTGAGACATCTGTTTGGCCATTTCACCTGAAGACTGAGACTTCTGTTTGGTAATTTCACCTGAAGACTGAGACATCTGTTTGGTAATTTCACCTGAAGACTGAGACATCTGTTTGGCCATTTCACCTGAAGACTGAGACATCTGTTTGGTAATTTCACCTGAAGACTGAGACATCTGTTTGACCATTTCACCTGAAGACTGAGACTTCTGTTTGGTAATTTCACCTGAAGACTGAGACATCTGTTTGGTAATTTCACCTGAAGACTGAGACATCTGTTTGGTAATTTCACCTGAAGACTGAGACATCTGTTTGGTAATTTCACCTGAAGACTGAGACTTCTGTTTGGTAATTTCACCTGAAGACTGAGACATCTGTTTGGTAATTTCACCTGAAGACTGAGACATCTGTTTGGTAATTTCACCTGAAAACTGAGACATCTGTTTGGTAATTTCATCATAATGTCATGATTAGAGTGGTGTGGTGATTACAGGAATAGATAGCATACATAGACATAGGTTGTATGCCAAGTGGCACCCTATTCCTTATATAGTGCATTACTTTTGACCAGAGCCCTATGGGTCTCAGTCAAATGTAGTGCACTACATAGAGAATAGGGTGCCACTTGAGACGTAAACATAGATATCAAATCTGCTCTTTCCGGATAGGAAGATGAGTGAGATATACCCACATGAAGAAATACTATAGTATGTTATGGTATAAATACTACAGTATTCACAGTAGTGTTTTTGTGGACTTTACTGTAGTACTCACTGTAGTATACTGTTGTATTTACAGTTAACTATAGTATAAATACTGTAGCAAAAGGAAACTGTGGTAAATACTGTAGTAATTACTGTAGTGTTTTTGCAGACTGTAGTGTACTGTAACATTTTGTTTTATGTGGATATTACTGTACCATTTACTATAGTGTTTTTGTTGTATTATCTTTGACATAAAAGTGGATGTTTTCTCCTTCAGGAAATCTAATGGAAAATACTAATACTAAAAATACTGGCAAAGTCAAACGCCGGAGTGGGGGAACGGCAGTAGCCGAAACACGGAAGACCTGCTGGAACAGTGCCAGTACTGATTACCTCCCCACATCTACTGCCGCTCTCCCTCTCCGGCGTTCCACGTTGCCGGTTTACTTATCACTGGCTCTGACGACCATCATTACGCACACCTGTCACCATCATTACGCACACCTGTCACCATCACTACGCACACCTGTCACCATCACTACGCACACCTGTCACCATCCCTACGCACACCTGTCACCATCACTACGCACACCTGTCACCATCACTACGCACACCTGTCACCATCACTACGCACACCTGTCACCATCACTATGCACACCTGTCACCATCACTACGGACACCTGTCACCATCACTACGCACACCTGTCACCATCACTACACACACCTGTCACCATCACTACGCACACCTGTCACCATCACTACGCACACCTGTCACCATCACTACGGACACCTGTCACCATCACTACGGACACCTGTCACCATCACTACGCACACCTGTCACCATCACTACGGACACCTGTCACCATCACTACGGACACCTGTCACCATCACTACGCACACCTGTCACCATCACTACGGACACCTGTCACCATCACTACGCACACCTGTCACCATCACTACGCACACCTGTCACCATCACTACGGACACCTGTCACCATCACTACGCACACCTGTCACCATCACTACGCACACCTGTCACCATCACTACGGACACCTGTCACCATCACTACGCACACCTGTCACCATCACTACGCACACCTGTCACCATCACTATGCACACCTGTCACCATCACTACGGACACCTGTCACCATCACTACGCACACCTGTCACCATCACTACGGACACCTGTCACCATCACTACGCACACCTGTCACCATCACTACGGACACCTGTCACCATCACTACGGACACCTGTCACCATCACTACGCACACCTGTCACCATCACTACGGACACCTGTCACCATCACTACGGACACCTGTCACCATCACTACGCACACCTGTCACCATCACTACGGACACCTGTCACCATCACTACGCACACCTGTCACCATCACTACGCACACCTGTCACCATCACTACGGACACCTGTCACCATCACTACGCACACCTGTCACCATCACTACGCACACCTGTCACCATCACTACGGACACCTGTCACCATCACTACGGACACCTGTCACCATCACTACGCACACCTGTCACCATCACTACGCACACCTGTCACCATCACTACGCACACCTGCGCCTCATCATGAGACACACCTGGACTCCACAATTTCCCTGATTACCTCCCCTATATCTGTCACTCCCTTAGTTCTATTCCCTGGGCAGTATTGGTTATGCGCGTCATGACCAGATGACACGCTCGGTTTGTATCGGTCTGTGGTTCTTGTATTATTAAACTCACACCTTGCACCTGCTTCTCAACTCCCAGCATCTCCATTACAATACTACAGTTTACTATAGAATTCTACAGTAAGTACTCTGTTCTGTAGTAAACTTTTTTTCATGTGGGTAGGCTGAAAATACTATAACTTCAGCATTCACACATGTAGAGTCCTGTCACTGATAACATCACTGAATTTAGAATGGCCAGCCACAGACAGAAATGAGCACTATTTCTGTTACGTATATTTAAAATATGTATTTCAATTACTCTTGAGTATTTTGTCATTGTCTGAACTACACTCCAATGTATTTTGTAACACGATACTTTCGAGGGCTGTAATTTTCATTGTCAAAATAATTTTGTGTACCATTTTTTTTATAGCAGTTCCCCATTTTGTGGCCTCCTTTCAACCTGCATTGGTATCAGAAGTCTGATGGCACTATGGTGTGACAAGAGCATCTGCTCAATTAACTAAATATACATTTACATGTAAAAATGAACAATTGCAATGAGCTATTCTAAAGAGCTCCGTCCCGATTCAAGGCCGATAATAATACCCAATGTGCTTTGCAGTTCATTTTGATATTTTCATTTTGAAATGTACATTTACATTTAGGTCATGTAGCAGATACTCTTATCCAGAGTGACTTCCAGTCAGTACATTCAACTAATAGATAAACAACATATCACAGTCATAGCAAGTAAAACACTACTGTAACCGTTAGTTACTGAGAATGTTGTTTGCTGTTCGGGCTGGCTACTAGCAAATGTATTTCTCTTTATTTCAAAATACATGTATTTTAATTAAATACATTTCAAAATACATGTATTTTGTAGTTTACTTTGATACATTGATCTTTATCGTATTTTGTAATTGTATTTTATAATTGGTATTTTTTTGCCCATCCCAGACCACAGCTGTATGAATGAGAGACTGAATGGCATAAAAGAGGTGGGGTGGGGGTGAATCTCTGCAACAATTCGAGGAACTGATTGTGGTCTCTGAGAATTGTGACTCACATGCCATATCAGGAAATCCTTCAGATGTCGGTCACAACATGCCTTGAGCAAGAGGCAAGCCCCTGTGTGTTTGTGTGTGTGAGCATGCTCCTCTCTCTCTCTCTCTCTCTCTCAACAGCTATCTCTTTCTCTGTCTAAATTTCCTCCCTATCTATCTTACACTAGTGATATTACTCAGTCACACATCTGAAAGCATTTGGAAACTGAGGCAGGATATTGACCAAGCCATGACGGGACACCGTGAGGGAAACACTCAGAGGCAAAGCACTCAATTGAGGCCACACCAATCAGCATCTCAGAGCAGCCCATTCATTCTCTATTCAGAAATCCCATCCCATTTCCTATAAGTCATTGAGACAGCTCACACCAATATTGATCCATACATACCAATTTACTGACAGTATCTGGTCCATCTACAGTGTACAGTACATATTACAGTAAGAGCAAACATGAAATCTCTTTATCAAGAGAAGGTTTACTGTTCTTGAGTAGGCTGTGAGTCTCCCACCTCGGATAACCAGCATGTTTTATTGGAGTATTAGGAAAGAGAACAATTATCTAAAAAAGCTCTTTTCCTGCCAACCACTGAATCACAGGGTTGGAATTTGTGCTTGAGTCTCTCTAGACTCAGCAGAGCAATGGCCAGCTTCATAAGCTTTTAAGGAGGTACATATTCTCTCTCGTTTTTATATTCATTGTTAAGATTTTATTGATTTATTATTAACAGTTAATTCAAACCACATAATTCATACCTCACAACCCAAATAATGATTTACAGCATAATGACTATCTCATCATGAAATAAGGTTTTCATATGAATGCCATTTCCTCACAGAGAATCAGGCTAAGGGGCAAAGCTATAGAGAGATTTCTTTGAAAGGATTTTAGAAACCGAAAGAGACCCCTGAAAACTTGTTAATGTGTGATATGAGAGCTGGGGGTTGTCTCTTTCCTGCTCTCTCTCTCTCTCTCTCTTTCCTGCTCTCTCTCTCTCTCTCTCTTTCCTGCTCTCTCTCTCTATCTCTCTATCTCTCTCTCTCTCTCTCTCTTTCATGCTCTCTATCTCCCTCTCTTTTTCCTGCTCTCTCTCTCTCTCTTTCATGCTCTCTCTTTCATGCTCTCTCTCTCTCTCTTTCTCTCTCTCTTTCTCTCTCTCTTTCATGCTCTCTATCTCCCTCTCTTTTTCCTGCTCTCTCTCTCTCTTTCATGCTCTCTCCCTCTTTCTTTCTCTCTCTCTTTCATGCTCTCTCTTTCATGCTCTCTCTCTCTCTCTTTCTCTCTCTCTTTCTCTCTCTCTCTCTCTCACCCCCTTTCTCTTCCTCTTTGTTTAGCTCTTTCTCTCTCTCTGTCTGTTTCGTTCCCTTTCTGAGAGTGGAAACCCTGGCTGCCCCCCTGCGTCACTATAAGCAAGTGACATGGTTGAGACCCCTGTGTTAGGACGGTGGCTATGACAACACTGAAACCCACAGCAGTCATTCCATTTCCTTATTAACTTCATCACAAATGGCTTAGTAATACTTGGATTTTAGTCAGACTAGCTAAGATTACCTAAGGGCAGTGTGGGTGTGTGTTCGATAAAACCTCAGCTTCCATTATGAGGGGAAAGA